>NC_026151.1:5190260-5194668 GCF_000512975.1 Sesamum indicum
CGCGAGGGGAGGGGCTGGGGTCGACGGTGGGAGGGGAGAGAGATGGCGGCGGAGGGCTGTCCAGCGACTGGACAACGAGGAAGAAAAGATGTATATATGTGTATATATTATTTTATATAACTAAATTTATATATTTAATATATTCAATATTATTTTTATAAAATATATATGTATTAATATATTAAATTAAATATATATATAAAAAATAAAATTATGTTCAGATGCACATAGGGCGCATGCAGTATACCGCTTAACCTAGGAGTATTTTGCACTATTTTTTATAACACTGGGGGATAAATGACACTTTTTGTTCTTAATGTGCTAATTGTTTTAATTGTAGGCCTAATTACCAAATCTAATTTTAACAGGACTAAAATAGCCATCCATATAGTTAGGTGACTAAAATTACAATTTCCCCACATATATATGTCATTAGATATTATGTTATGATAAATTACAATGAGCTCCCTTGACATTAGATATACTTACAATATCTTCTCGTTGTTTGAAAAATTACAAGTACCCATTGATTTTGATAAAACTGTGTAATCTTTGCCTGGAGGTTTAGAATTATCAATTTAGCCCTTGCCATATTTTCTCAAAAAATATCCGACGAGGTGGATAAAAGTTTTTGGAAAATTAAAAAGTTAACCACTTAATCCATACAAAAATTTATTTTTTCTAAATAAAATTATAATTCATAATCCATAAGAATATTTTTGTCAGGTTAACACACAAACTGAACTAAAACCTGACGTGGACTGATAGATCCGACTAGTTGTTAGACGGTCGTAAAATCAGGAAGAGATGATAAATTTTCAAACAATGAGATGATATTTGTTACTACGCCAAATATTAAAGGAGCTCGTTGTAAGTTATTCGATTATATTATTAATACATAGAACTATAAAAAACTTAAGGACAAGGCGAAAATTGCATGAAATAAAGACAACTTTGTTGTCTTTTAGATTACATAGGCGTGGGCATATAGATCGGGAATGTGGGATATATTACAACCATAAAGTTGGACAGTGGCATCGCAGGTCGAAAGTAACATGACTTGACTTAGGTTAGATGCATACAAAAACTTATTCTCATTCTCTATCATTGTTTGAACAAACATGTAGAGACGAAAAGCCACAGGCCAGCAGTCATAACTGGCAAAAAGAATATGTCTTAAGAGGCAGAATGTACACAAGCACAAAAATACACACGCAGTGTTCACGAGCACCTAAAAGGGTCTTCATCTACTGCTTTCTGGTACAAGAAAACAACTTCCCTTTCTGCCTATGAAGGTGACACTTGGTACCGCTGCATTTTTATGACTACATTGCGAAGGGTTTGCCAGCGTGCGCTGGTGGTCGTTACATAAAGTTGGTTTCATGGCCGACATGGGTAGTAGGCACGTGATGAGAGCAACTTGTAAAGGGGGCTAACACGTGCCGTGCCATGCTGAAATATATAGTTTTTTTAAATAGATTAGGTGTGGTGTTATGGATTCCAATGTCCCTTGGATTGAGGGCACTGGTTGTAAAGATTGTATCGATTTATTTGTTATTAATTTTTTAGGGATCATTACACTTTTCTTTTCTTAAGATTTGGTGATTACATGTAAACTCTCTCTAAATTGGAAAATTACATAGAGCATCTTTGAGGTTTGCTTACATCTAACGAATAAGTTCCTCAGTTCGTAAAAAAATTATTGAATTTGTTGATATTAATAAAAGAAAATAAATGAAAATTGATATTTACTCTTGATTGACTTATTACTGACTTATTGGATGTCATAATTCTTTTTCAAAATAAACTACCCCTATAACGATGAAAATACCTCCTCACATGTATCAACGCATGCAGAGGTATGAGGGTAATTTGATCATATTAGAGTTTATTTGATCTGTAATAAGTCAATCGAAAATAAATATAAATTTTTCTTTTCTGATTTTTAAACAACAAGTTCAGTGAATATCGACTAACGGACGATTTATTTGTGAGACGCAAGCAAACCTCGTAAATACTAGATGTAATCTTTTTAAATCACAAAAATTTTACGTGTAATTACACCAAACCTCACCTAAAAATAGAAAATCAGTAACAAAGACACCTTTTTGCCTATATATGCAAGTTTTGCTTAGATGGGATAGCTTCTACTCCTTAGAATGAATTCAAGAACTAGAAATTGACACCAAACTACCAAATTAAAGAGGTTAGGTTTGGATAAAATCGTTGCAAAAAAACTAATTTTTGCACCATAAAAAAATTATTTGTCATAGGTAAGAGCCATGGTAAAAACATTTGCCATGACTTTTAACGTTTTAGCCATCATTGCAAAAATTATGAGTAACAACAACTACGTGATCGTGACCAGTGATTATTTGCTATTATTATTAATTATGACAATTAACTATGATTAAATATTATATTTCTTGTAATGCAAGTAAAAAGAGATAGACAACCTAACTAGCAACATTAAACCACATAAATTCATATGCATACATATCCATCTATGTCAAAACTATGTATGTTCAATATGAATAACATGTGATATATAGCGAAAGAAAAAACAAAGGAAATAAAGAGAAAGTATAGATATATGTATGTATATATAGCATACCTCCATTGAGCCAGAGAACAAGAGGTTTTGTGTGGGCATTACTTGTGGCCTCAGTCAACCAATAAAAGAGGGCACGGCCATCTTCATCATTCACAGCGACGTAGCCGGAAAACTGAGAGAAGCCCACCGGAGGCTGCCCCGGCAGCTTCGAAATCCGGTCCATCTCTTGATCTTTTGGTACTGCAAAAATGCTGGGAATTGAAGAGAGAATGAAGCAGCAGAAAACGAGACGTACTTGCACTGCCATTCTCTCTCTCTCTCTCTCTTCAAAAGAAAATGTAGCAGTAGTCTTAATAATAAACTTTGCAAAGGAAAGTATGAGAGTAATTCAATAGAAAATTAGGAAGGAGAAAAATGATGTAAGAATGATGGATGGCATTCAATTCTCTGTGCCCTTGTTGCATTAATATCCTTGTCGAAGTCTGGTCTGAAATGTGGACCTCATTCTCACCCATCACTCACTCTAGGTGTATGTAATAGAGAGCGAGAGAGAGGGGTGAATGGTCCAGACTCCAGATAAGGGAATGTGTGTGCTCGCGCCCGCCTGTATTAACTCTTTGAGAAATAAAATTATGCGGCAGGCAGTTGTGTATTAAAAAGTCTAAGACAAGAGCTAGAGTCCTCCGGCTCTACTGTCAACCACGATAATTTATTTTTTAAAATATAATAATTTATAATTTTCAAGTAACAATACTAAAAACTTTGAGAAAAACGAGCCAAATAATAATCGAAACTCTCAATAGATGCTTTTATTGATTAAAAATACTTGTAGTGTGAATTGATAAAAATGGGATAAATATAATTTTGGTCCCATAAACAAAATTATTTTTGTAGTTTTGATTCTCAAACTATTATTTTTTTGACTTTTCAGTTATTCTTTTAATAAAATCATTAAAATTAACGAAAATTTCATTTAAAGCGAAAAAACTAGCCTGCTATGTTTATGTCTATTTTAATTTTCGATGCATCGCCTACTAACATTAATTGAACCCCATCACATCCCAATAACTTTTTTCCTTTCTTTTTTTTTTTTTTTTTTTTTGAGACACCTTAACTTGGTGTGTTTCCAATTAGTCAGCCTTTATTTTTTCTTCCCTTTGTTGCCTTATTTGTTTCTTTCTCCAAAAAATTTCCATGAAACAATAGCATGACTCTTATTTTATGTCTTGGTTGGATTTGATTTTTTAATTAAAAATGTCTAATGAAATAATTTATTATTTTAATTATTTAAATAAATTTTACTCTAAATGCCTTGTATGGAACGACTTAAAATATTTGAAAAAACTTTATAATGTAAAATTGTTTAACTTATTTCAACTAATTTATTATATAATTATCTATTTAAATTTATGAATCCGAATAGAACATCAATTTCTTCTAACTCATTACTAATTTTCATAAAATATTTATTAAATAAATAACTACTTTTTATAAAATAAGGACAAAAAATCTGAAAAAATCTGTGAATAGTATATATATATATATACACAAATATAAATACAATAATATATATACATTCAATACACCTACAAATAAAATAATATATATGTATGTACATATAAAAAAAATATAAATATATATAACTAGCTATTCCATCTTGAAAAAATTATTTGTTACAGCTTAAAAGCCATAGTAAAAACATCTGTCATGACTTTTGACCATGACAAATATTTTAGTTACCATTGTAAAAATTATGACCAACAACATTTGCATGGTCGTGGTCAATAACTATTTATTATTATCCATGACGATTAATTATTATTAATATTATATTTCTCGTAGTATTATTAATTA
>NC_026151.1:5194698-5195104 GCF_000512975.1 Sesamum indicum
ATAGCACATTCCCATTTTAGTCATTTATCTTTATGGGATTCGGTAAAGGTCCTGCAAATTTTTAATTTGCTTGATTTTAGGACACCATTCAGACGGAATTTAGACAAAAATTCGACGACTAGATCCTGTAACTTTAGACAAAATTCAGCGACTAGTGCCTTGAAATCGAGCAAATTAAAAAATTAAAAGACTATTTTAAAATTCTAAAAAATTAAAAAACTAAAACGAAAAATGACTCAAGTCACAAAAAATACACTTAATCCTATTAATTTATCATTCATTATTTTTCAATATCAACGTGGTTTGGACATTGGTTATGAAGAGCCCAGAAATGACTTGACAATCTATCTGGACGAGGAGGGTGGTGGGTCCGTTGCATGTGGGAGATTAATTAGTATGTAGGGAA
>NC_026151.1:5195171-5202354 GCF_000512975.1 Sesamum indicum
TGGAAATTTTTTTCTCTTTTATGAAAAAATTGCATTTTTATCCTATCAAAAAGTCACTATTTTAATTGTGGCCCCATATATTACGGGTTCAACACTTTTGCTCCAACAGAAAAAAAAATATATATTGTATTTTTTATCCCAAAATCCTATTTAAACCATTAAGTGCGAGATGAAATCAACTTCTGAAGGGTTAAAGGTAATTTATTATGGTTTAAAATTATTGGACTTTTTAAAGGAAATTATATCCAGTTATGTCGCAATTTTCATGCATCTCACTTAAAATGACCATTTTTCCCATTAAATTTTGCAAAAAATAAAATAAAATAAACTGCACAATTATGATGATAACAAAAAGTTTGAAAAAAAAAAAAAGAAAACCCGTGCACTTATGATAGATAAAAAAAAATATTTTTATAAATAAAATGTTAAATTATACAGATTTAGCCCTGCCCCCCCTCCCCCCCCCCGGGGCAACTTTACATAATTTTATTAGAATAGGTAACCAAAAAGTCAATTCGATTAGTAGTTTTTTTTAAACTACTTAGCAATCTTTATTAATGTGATATTATTTTGATGAATTTAGTAAGCATTTATCTTTGGCACTACATATTTGTTGTGCTTACTATTTACGTTGAACAGTATTTTAACGTCATAACAAATGACCACAAACCAATTGGATAATCCATGCAGTTGGGTTGCGCATTGGATGACAACTATGAAACAACGTATGAGGGTTGATTTGAAATATTTCAAGTCGAGGACCTCAAGACTGGGCATCAAGAGTCCTTTAGAGACTTGCACTAAGTATAGCAATAATTCTAAGTATCGTGTCTCATCAGTGACAGACGTGGGATGTCTATGCAATTTTAGTAGATTAGTTGACAAAGTTGTTAACTGATTGAATTGATTCGCAGGAATTATCATTTGGAAGCCTTGGAGGCTTAGCCGGTATAACTTGAATTTCTGGCTTCGATAGTACAGGATTAGTCCTCGTACTTGAGGAATTATGGTAGTCATGTGTGTATGATGAATATATCTTGAATCTGGTGTGAGATGATTATGTCTTTGATTGAACTCTGTTGGATGATGACTAAGCATCATTAACCATCATTCACGTGTCTCGAGTTTATCATGTGCTGCATATCATAATTAATTACTTGTTATGATTTACTTTAATTGAGATAAATTTATTGATTAACTTATTTATACTAGAAAAAAAATTACTATTAACTATTATATTAATGGCTATAGCTAAAAGTGTGGTAAATAACTATTATTAACTACGATTAATTAAAATCAATGCAAACAACTAGTTTTTCTACCATGAAAAAATTATTTATTACAACTAAGACCCATGGTAAAAATATTTGCCACGGCTTTTGACCATGACAAATATTTTAATCACCATCTTAAAAACAACGACCATCAATCTTTGCATGACCGTGATCAATAACTATTTGTTATGACTATTTACTATGAGCCATGACAATTAATCACTATAAAAAAAAGAGCAAAATTTGAAGCTGATTTCATGACCGTTCCAAGAATGAATGGTCATTGGAACTACAGAGGAATAGAAATCACGCCGCGATGTCACATTCCTCTTATATTCCGTCCATTACTGTTGGAACGGAATGTCCGTTACTATAACTATTCATATTATTATGTTACAAGTTGTGTTTCATCATAGTGCCAAAAGCAGAAATATTGTAACATAGTTTGCAATGCTTTTTTAATAATTGGAATAACCCACCAATGGTAAACGAGTACCATTTCAAATTTCGGTCCAATGACCACTGAAATATGGGAACATGAAAAAAAATCGTTCCAAAATAAGGTACTATTTGACACGGTTTCAATCCTTGTAAATGTTTGCATTACAATACCCATTCCTACATATGGTATTTATAGGATGTAGGTTGTTTTCCAAGTACAGTTTCAAAATGAGTTACAATTTGTCGCAGCTCTAATAGATAGAAAATATTGTGTTACAAGATCCGTTCCAAATATATTACAACAGCTAAATTTTAACGATTAGTTTTGCATTACAAACCGTGTGCTAGACCCCGTTCCTAAATATGGTGCGACTATATTCTAAAGGCTATTTGTGGGGTTCCAAATACTATTCCAAGGCCAGTTCCGAAATTTCTTATATATATGTTGCTTTCATTTCATTTATTCTCACTCTCTCTTTTGCATTCTTATGCAATTGGTAGTAAATTTCGTCATTCTCTCTCCAAATTTTTGTTAATCTTTCAAGCTGTTTTGATCAAATAATAACTTGAACTCTTTTTGATCAATCAAAATGCATGCATTACTTATTAATTGGTTATGTTTATTTTACTTTTGTCAATTAAACTGCATGTCTGTAATAATATATAAATATATATATATATATATGTATATGAATGTGTAGAACTCATCATGTTAGGACAGTTGAGGAGATGAATGTATGAGCAGTGTCGAGGAGGGCGGGTCTTATGTTGGAGTTTGAGAATTTTGTTACTACATTTCTAGAATGGTCCAAGTCTCAACATGCATATATAGATGATAAGAAGATTAAGTGTCAGTGTTGGAAGCGCAAAAATAAAATTTTTAAAACATTGGATGAGTAAATTTTGACTTATATATGAAAAAGTTTATGCCGGAGTATTTTAATTGTATATTTCATGGCAATGAGAGGGCACAGGAGTACTTCGATGCCATCACCACACACCCTGTGCAGGAGGAGCAAATTCATTGCTTAAGAGGGTAGTACGCACTGGGGGTGATGCGACGCAAATGAATTGCGCGTAGAGGATGGGTTTTTTGATGATGTTGAATGGGGTTTCCTGTGTTCTTATAATCAGAAGAGTATACCTGATGTTGGTACGAGGTTTTATTGTATTCATGCTGGGCCTAGTTCATATTACATCGGGAGCTTTATGATTATGTGTTTGGATTGTCAAATCATTTTCTTTTTATGTAGTCAATGTTGCAGACCAATTGTTGTGGAACGACTACTCCAAATCTCAGTTGGTGTCGATTTTTGGTTTCGTGAATATACTGGCTAAGAATGATTTTTTCGAGCAAGCATATGATTAGGTGTCCCAATGGGCTAATAATATTTTGTCCAGCGATCACACCCTACCCCTCGATTACTATAGCACGACGAAGTTGATAAAAAGACTTGGATTTACTTGTTGAGAAGATTAATGCGTGTAAGAGTAACTATATGTTGTACAGAAATGATGAAATTGATGTAGATTACTGCAAATTTTGTGTAAAAACTAGGTACAAGCCGACCAGGGAACAAAATTCTTGCTGAAAGATGGCCATATATGCTATTCTTAGGCAGTTGCCGATTACCCCTCAGCTGCAGGGTCATATGCTTCAAAAACGACTTCTGAGCACATGATGTGGCATGACAACCATCATATCGAGTAAGGATTCATATACCATCATTCTATGCAGAAGCATAGAGACATTTCGATCAGACATATCCTGATCTTGCAGTAGAACCCCATAATGTTAGACCTGTGTTGTGCATGGATGGGTTCAAGCCGCATGGGCAATATGATCGTACTTACTCATGTCGGCTGATTATACTTACACCGTACGATCTTCCATCAGGAATGTGCATCAATTTTGAGTATATGTTCCTGATGATGGTGACCCCTGGCCCTTTCAATCTCAAGTGCCTGATAGATGTGTACTTGGAACCTTTGATCAAGGAGTTGCAGATTTGTGGCGTGGAATTAATTGGTAAATTTTTATAAAATTTAGTTAATTAATAAATAAATTATTGATTGTAAAATAGAATATAATAAAATTTAAATGAAATAAATTGGAGCTCAATATAATATTTGAGAGCAAACTATATTAATTAAGAAATTAGGTAAAACCTAATGATAATTATTAAAAAAATTAAAATAAAAAAAAGAATAATAATATAATCAAATAATAAACAAATTAAAATAAAAAAATGAATAATAATATAATAAAATAATAAACAAAGGGTGGGCCAGGGCATATGCTACCACCACCTCCCCAATCCTTCAGTATGTATTTGTATGTTGAATTTAACATTGGCACCCCCACACACTTAATCACACACACAGATACATTTCGGAAAAATAGAGGTACGCGATTTTCTTATTTTAATTTATATTAATTTATACAATTATATTATTTAATTAGTTTATTTATTAAATATTATTTATATTGATCGACGTACTATTTGATCAGAATATTTTACGAGTTTGACTGTCTAAATTAGATATCGAACTAAATATTACGATAAATATAAAAAATGCTATAGTTAGTTACTTAAATTACTATATTTGTTAAATTTAATTACTACTATAGTTAATTTACTCAATTTCATCGGACCTATTGACTAAGCTGTTAATTATATATATATTGGTATTTAATTAAATTCCATAGTAGCGAGGAATTGATAGAAAATTCATATAAAAATATTCTGACAATTATATATAAAAAATATCATGTTATTAAAGAAGGAAAATGAAGTTTATAATGATATCTAATTTAAGAACGTTATTAAAAATAATAGTTATAAATATATAAGGAGTTTGATTAAATAAATTCTTGTGAGTTACTTGACAAATTAAATATATATTTGAGAAGTATAGAAAGTTCAATTATTTTAAGGAAAACAGATCGGAGGTTTAATATAAATCAAACATTAAAAGATTGGCGAGAAGGTACAAATATTATTTACTATTTTATTTGGTCATTTACTATATTCTTTATATATTGAGTATACGTATAATACTTTATTATAGGAGGTGAAGATAGAGTAAAGGCTGAGCAGTTGTTGGTGTTAATGGAATCATTTTGAGATTCGAGGTAACTATCATTAATTGAATTTATATATATATATATATACATATTATATGTGTAGTATTGTATATTGATTTCTTATATTTGATCGTGAAACTAACCTACCCGCTTATGGGATGGCGTTTGGATGGAGTACCGCTGGTGTTATGGGGTTCCACCAATAGTCCCCCCACTATCACCGCGTCGGTGTATCAGCCTCGATGATACGAGATAATTTTTTTATTATATTATTTATCCATTATCTTTTTATATAACTAATCAAAATGTTAATTTCAATTCTGATCCCAAATTTTATGAGCGCATGGTGCTAGAGCACCAACAGTCGTAGTTCTAGAGCTTGAAGGTAATTTTTTAATATTATTATATAATTTAAATTTTTTTAAAAAATTTTAACGATTTTCTTTTCGTGATATTTCAGATGTCGTACAGGTGGATTATAACGATGAGTCCATATTCCAAATCTTCCATATTTGGCTGGCCAATGAAGTCTGGCGCCAACTGCAACAACTATACAAGGCCAGCACAGACTTCAAGGATGAGGCGGCGAGGAACTAGACCAATAGGTCGACCAACCTCGCGGTGGCATCTACTGTCTATTGCGGGGATCTCCCTATGTTGGCAATAAAAGGAAGACGTTCAGTAGTAATTATTGAAAATATTTTATTTGTTTTGCAGGAGACATTTCCAAACCTGTTGGAAGATCATTAGTCTCAGGTCATGGCACATGAACAGGATTCTTCGGCCTCATATGAGGGCTCGGTGGCGATGACCGAGTAGCAGTTCTGGCTGGCAGCGGTCGGGACAAGAACAACGATTGTGTATTCGGCCCACACCCCGAGCTGGACCTACACATCGCCATCACCACCATCATGGATGATCGGATGACGAGGGTAGAGACAATGATAGTCGACATGATGACCATGATGAAGCCGATGCAAGCCAGTGCCTCAATTGCTGACCCATCAAAGCCTCCGACGAACTCCCATTCCATGGGCGATGTGGAGATGGACCATGCTAAGCGGGGGAAGGGTGTATATTAGGATTGTTTTTATATTTGTAAACCTATAATTTTTATATTAATACAGTATTTCTCCATAATTATTTATTTTTTTAATATTAATTGCATTCCATAATTCAATATTTATTTAATTAATTAAATTAAATTAAATAATTAACTTTTACTTAATTTTACAAAATTTAGTAATTAATTATTATTATAAAAAATTAATACAAAACTTAAAATATCTATTTTTTTTATAAATATATAAATTAGGAATGAGCTTGTACACGATAAATGAATGTATACAAACAAAATATAAAATACTGTTCCAAAATTAAAGACATAGTATCAGAGGAACCATTTCAAAAAGTATAATTAAATCTAGTGGGAAATGGTGATGCAAATACCGTTCCAATATATTTTTTACAACATAGATACGGGTGATTCCAATATGTTCCCAAATTAGAATCAATTAAAGTTCCAAATATTGTTCTTATATTTATAACAAGTACAAACGTATCTATTCCAAAAAGTGTCTTAAACATTGTTGGATATGGTGATGCAAATACCTTTGCAATTCACACTCTACAATATTGACTCTACAATTCCAATATGTATTCCAAATAAAGGACCAAATCGTGCAATATTGCAAATGAAGGATCAAATAGCGTTCCAATGCCCATTCCAAAATATATAACTTGGACAATCAAAATCATGCTAAAACGTGTTTATAAATGAGTCAGAACATGTGTCTTTCGTACATTCAATTTTATGTAGATAATTTTACAATGACCATTCCAAAAATGTATATAAAAAATTAAAAAAATGCCACCAAATAGAAAAAGATAATCAAGAAAATGAATTACATTTCTAGGTAGTCAGACGTGTTTAGGGATGATGTTTGAATAAGTGGAACAAAATCATTGCTAAGTAGGAATAGTCTTTTCAACCATTCCAAATAATCTGGACCTCCGCTTATTATAATGGGAGGGTACCCTAATGTCGTCAAAAAGCAAAATCGATTAAATTTGTCTTATAGGGAGGCGATTCAACACTCTTCACACTAGAGTTCTTACAAAAAATCCCCCTCCCTCTCAAATAAAGATGGGTATTTATATTACTATAAATTTTTGCTATTTAGAATAGATGAAATCAAAATACTGTTTTTTTCTTTACCTACCCCCTTTTCATGGCTACAATTTGTTAACTCGGGGTATTTTGATAATCTGCCGAATTATAATAGTTTGATAAGTCTGACTTCAAAATTTTCTTTTTGAGTTGATATTCTTCTTTTCTTATTGGAATGATCTTTCTTTTTATCAATGTAATTTGTTTATC
>NC_026151.1:5202364-5280424 GCF_000512975.1 Sesamum indicum
CCACCCCCCCCCCCCCCCCCCATCCCCAATTCATAAATATCTTTAGGGATATTTTTTAATGATAGTGAATCTCAGATTCTTCTCCGGGTTTATATGTATTTGAAATAAAAAAAATAATTTTTTAATTATTTTATATTTCAAAAATATAAAACAATTTTACTTAATTTTTAAGAAAATAAAAAATAATACATATTATTTTTCCTCTCATTCTTTTTTATGTATAAAAATGTATAAATGCATATATGTTACACATAATATATATATAGGTGGCAGCGAAGGCCAATCGTCGCCTTAGTAGCAATGGCGACCGTCACTGCATACTTTGGGAGATAGTGACACACCTTTTTTTTCTTGTGGTCACCCAAATTTAAGGTTAGCAACCATTACCTTGGTTGGGTTGACGGCGACACTCTTTTTTTTATGAGTGAAGGCAAGATTGGGAGAAGATGGTTGCCACCGCCATTGAGGAGGCGGTTGGTCGTCGCCGCCTTATACATATTTTATGTAGTATATATATGTATAATTGTGTGTATATATGAAATGAATATTAATTATTCAAATTATAAAATATAATTATGTAATTTCTCCCCCAAAAATTTATGTAATTATCATGTCATATTTTATTTAAGTCATGTATTGCCACATTATATAGGATTATTCAATAAAACAACTCCTCCCACATTATATAGATTCAGTAGCATTTTTCCACAATTTTATACAAAATTCGATAACTAGAGTCCAAGACTAATTTGAAATCTTAAAAAATTAAAATAGAAAATGACTACAGTTAAAGAAGGAAAAATACCTCTAATCTTACTAATCTATCAATCATCATTTTTCATTGAAAAGTAGTTATGAAGAGCCAAAAATGACTTGACAATCTCTGTGGATGGGTCCAGTGCATGTGGGAGATTAATTAGTACGTACGGAAAGCGATTCTTAAAAGGATGAAAGCTTTGTAGATGCTTCTCTTACATATTTCAACACATGTATAGTACTAGACACAAGTGTCACACCAAGTACGCCTCAATAATATGGTCCACATCTGGATTGGACCCACTGTAATTAATTTTGTCTGCATTGTTGCTAAGTTAGATGGACTTATGAGTATCATGTGGAATATTTTTAAAATTTAAATTGAGTTTGACTAGACTTAAATTAATTGTATAATAAATATAATATATTTATTGTGTGATTAGTATATAATTTAAGTTATTAATCACACTTGTCTGTGATTGATCTGATTTGGCTTAATCTAATTTGGATAAAAAAATTTCATTATGCGGTGATTTCAAACAGGACTGCAACGAATTGGGTTTGGGACGAATTTTCCAAAATTCAAAATTTAACGTGTCAATTTTGTTTGGACTCATAACCCAACTGGTGTCACACCTGGTTGGGACCCAACAACTTGGAACACATTAGACTAAGTTAGAATTTTTAAAATATTCAAAAATATATATTTTTTTAAAAAATTATACCTTAACTTTATAAATATGAAACACAAAAATAATATTTAAAAAATATTTTTTTTATTAAATTTATATTAGACCGTAAAGTATTAAAACTTTTGGAATATGTGTTAAGTATGTTTATATGAAAACTTAAAGATTATTTTAAATCATTGCTTGATAGGTTAAATACACTTTACCCTCTTGAATTGTCCTTAAAGTAATATTTATCTCCCTAGCTAATAAATATAACATTTGTCCTCTAATTGGACAAAATTACTCTGATGTCTTGAACAATATATTATTTCTCAATATATTTTTAATATTTTGCATATTAATTCATTACCAAATTATTTTCTAACTGAAAAAAATAGTAAGTGAAGGATTTAAATTAAAAAATTGGAGTAATTAGTTAATACATATAGTAAATGCACAATAAATATAATAGTCTAACGAATTATATACACTTTTAAAAAGAAATTGAAAATATATATGCTTAACCAAAATCTAAACACTTCTAGGAAAAAGGATTAAAAAATAAATTTTGTCATATTTTTCAAAGAAAATAGTTAAAAAATTGATATGTAATTGTTCATTTTCATATAAAAGTTTCAATAGTTAATAACTTAATTCTATTACCAAATTAGTAAAAAAAACATGAAAGTTATTTTATGCATTTATTGTGCTCATTCGTAAAATAATTTTGGGTATGTAAAATATTTCAAATAGTAAAATAAATACAGAGGAAAAAAGAATTTAAGTTATGTAATGAACAAATACAATGAATACACAAAAGCTTTCATGTAAAAGATTTTCTTATTGGGATATTATATTTGTTATTGTGTATCTATTATACATATTAATTTATTATTTTATTTTTAATTTAAATTCTTTCACTTATTAAAAAAAATGACTTAGAAAATAATTTGATTATGATTTAATGTTCAAAATACAAAAATATATTAAAAATAATATAATTACTTAAGGCATGAGGAACAATTTTGTCCAATCAGGGGCGTAAAAGTTACATTTGTTAGTTTAGAAGGATAGTGTTACATCAAAGATAGTTTAGGGGGTAAAGTTTATTTAGCCCTTATTTCATTTATAAAAATTAGTACAAAACACACGGCTTTTGTTATATATTTGTAATGATTAGCATGCTATGACGTCATGTCATGACAATAACAATTTAAATTATTTGTAATGGTCAAAACCATTATGTATCTTTGATCGTTACTATTTTCATTTGATTTTTATCGCGGCTGACAAAATTTGTAATGGCTCTTGGAAAAAATGTAAAGCCGTTACAAGGACTGGGTAAAAAATTTGGAGAAAGTGTATGTTGAAAAGGTATTACGAAAACTATGTGAATATGGACGACTTCTTTTACCAGATAGTACTGCAAAAGTCGTTCCAAACGCAGAGATTATAACTGCTATATTTTTTAACGGCTATTTTTTTCAATGACTATATTTTTCGTTCCTAAGGCCGTTACAATAGTCGGTACAAAATAGCTTATATATGTGTGTGTTGCGAGTTATTTTCATTTCATTTATTGTAAAATTGTTTATTAACCACACACTCTCAATATCTCTCTGATTTTTGTGCATATACACTTGATTGGGTAGATTGTTGCTTAATCGTTTGGACCGAAAACTGCTGATCTCTTGAGTTGATTGACCAACTAACAATGAATTTAAGCCTTTTGTTTAATTAGTTGTAATTTACTTATTTTAGTTTTATAATTTTTTGATTTTATATGTTATGTACTCTTAATTAGTGTAATGTAATATTTATAAGTTTATAGGTCGAATTATATAATTATATATACGTGTGAATATGTAGTGATATATAGTCATTTTATGACAACTGAGAAGATGGATGAATGATATGAACATCTCGGGGAGGGCAGGTCTTACACCGAAATTTGAGGATGGGGTTAAGACTTTCATAGAATGGGCCAATTGTCGTCGTGGACATATGAATGGAGATAAAATTAGGAGCCCTTGATGGAAGTGCAAAAACACAAAGTTCAGAACACCCGACGATATCAGTTATCACTCCTGTATGCCAGGGTTTATGCCAAAATATTATAATTGTACTTCACATGGCAAAGAGAGGGTGCATGAGTACTTTGATGATGTGTTGTCCCCCATTGTTGGAGGAGCAAATCCCAGCTGCTCATGAGGATGATAAATATTCACACTGGGGTGATGAACAATAGATGGATTGGGCGCAGAAGATGGTTTTTTATGCAGTCAGGTCGGGTTATTTCTTACCACGATAGTGTGCCTAATGATGGTAAAAGGTCTTGTGCTACTGATGCCGGTCTTAGTTCATATTATTATGGTGTTGACTCCTATGATTATGTGTCAGGGTTCGTAGGTCGATTTTATGATATAGTGCATGTGCTGACCAGCCATTGTAGAATGGTTGCACCCAATGTCAATTGACATATGTTGTAGAGTCGGTGAATATCAAGACAAATGGCTATTTATATGAGCGATCATAAGATCGAACATCCCAATGGGCTAATAAAATATTTCTCCCCAGTCACACCTTGCCGAGAGATTACTAAAATACATTGGGTTTACCCATTGAGAAGATTGATGCATGTAAGAATAACTACATGTTGTACTTGAAGAAGGACGTTGATTTGGAGTACTGCAAGTTTTGTGAAGGCGCTAGGTATAAGCCGACGTAGGAGCGAGAACCCCATTGCAAGAAGTCCTCGTATGCCGTTCTTAGGTACCTGCCGCTTACTCCTCGTATGTAGAGGTTGTATGCTTCAAGAGCAACTGCGGAGCACATGATGTGGTATACCACACATCAGCGAAGGAGGGCTCAATCTGTCATCCTTCCGATGCAGAGGCCTTGGAAGCATTTTGACTAGATGTATCCCTATTTTGCAGAAGAGCAACGTAATGTTCAATTGGGTCTTTGCACAAACAGTTTTGTGCCGTACGGGCAGTACAATCATACTTATTCATGTTCATCTGTTATCATAACATTGTACAATTTTCTCCTGGGAATGTGCATGAGTTTTGAGTACATATTTTTTATGATGGTGATCTCTGGCCCTTCTAATCCGAAACATCTCATCGATGTGTACTTAGAGCCGTTGATTACAGAGTTGTTGCAATTATAGCATGTGGGTGTCCGAACGTATGACAATACCACGAACAAGGCATTCATTATACGGGGGGCATTGATGTGGATTATGAATAACCTACCCGCCTATGGGATGGCGTCAAGATTGAGTGCCGCCAATATTATGGGGTGTCTAGTTTTTGTGAATGACACAAGTGCATCCCGTTTGCAGAATGGTAGAAAGGCATGCTACTTTGACTGCCACAAACAGTTTCTCCTTAAGGACCATCCCTACTGAAGGAACAAGAAAGCCTACACAAAGTATTGTGTGGAATATAAGGTTGCACGTCCGAGGCTGACAAGAGAACAGATCCGCAATTAGGTTGCAGACATCAGTCTGCAGTTGAAATGTACTTGACACCCCCTTCTGGCTATGATAGCGTCCACAAGTGGATGAAGAAAAGCATCTTCTGGGATCTCCCATACTGGGCAACACATTTGATCCGACACAATTTTGGTGTCATGCACCTTGAGAAAAATGTGTTTGACAATGTATTCAATACAGTGATGGACATAAAAGAAAATACGAAGGATATTTTGAATGCACAAAAGGATTTGAAGATCATTTGTAATTGGTCGGAGCTTAAGTTGCATGAATAGAGACCGAACGCTATGCCTAAAGCAGTCTATACGCTAATGTAAGGAGCAGAAGAGGAGGATATATGAATGGATTCGTGGTCTTAAGTTTCATAATGGCTGGGCATCTAACTTTGCCTGCTGCATTGACATGACGAAGTTGAGGATGCACGGCATGAAGAGCCACGAATGTTACATATTAATGCAAAAATTGATCCTGGTTGCCTTTTGTGAGATACTTCCTGAGCATGTATGGAGCGCATTAACGCAGGTGAGTCTTTTGTTATTTTGCAAGAAGCTCATAATGCACCATATGCGATTACCTTTGTACTACAAAGATGTATCAGAACTTAAGACCTTACTATTGTTGGCAGACAATGGAAAAGGATGTGGCTGAATTTGTGGCTAAATGTATAATATGTCAGCAAGTAAAGGCAGAACATCAGGCTCCAGTATGTAAACTTCAACATCTATAAATATCAGAATGGAAGTGGGAGAAGTTCACTTTGGATTTTATCGTGGGGTTGCCACGTACATTTAGGAAGTATGATGCTATTTGGGTAATTGTAGATAGACTGATGAAAGCTGCTCATTTCTTGCCGGTACGAATAAGTGATTCTCTGGATAAGTTAGTTGGGTTGTATATTTTCGAGATAGTGAGCTTACATGGACTGCCTGTATCTTTTGTGTCAGATAGAGATCCCCGATTCACCTCATGATTTTCGGGAGGTTTACAAAAGGCGTTAGTCACAAAATTACATTTCAGTACTGTGTTTCATCCTCAAACAGATGGCCAGTCAGGAAGAATGATTCAAACCTTAGAATATATGAAAGAGCTTGTACAATGGAGTTTAGGGGCAACTGGGATGATCATCTACCCCTAATAGAGTTTGCACATAGCAACAGTTTTTACTCTAGTATCGATATGGCCCCATATGAATCTTTATACGAAAGAAGGTATCGTAGTCCAATCTGTTGGGATATAGAGGGATTAAGATAACTGGAAGGCCCTAAATTGGTGTAAGAAACAGTGGATAAAATACAAGTGGTTAAGAAGTGTTTGAAGGCAGCACAAGATCGATAGAAAAGTTACGTTGATAAACACCAAAGGGAGATAGAGTATGAAGTAGGTGATAAGGCTTTCCTGAAGGTATCTCCTTGGAGGGGAATCTTGAGGTTGGCAGGCAAGGGAAGCTGCGTCCAAGATATATTGGACCCTATGAAATTACTGAAAGAATCGAACCACTAGCATATCAACTAGCGCTACGAGCAGTTGTCACAAATACATGATGTTTTTCATATTACTATGCTACGACGATATTGGTCTAATCCTAGCCATGGTATTCATCAACTGGAGATAGAAATTTATGTGGAATTGATATATGTCGAGGAGCCAGTAGAGATTTTGGACAGAAACATAAGAAAGTTGAGAAATAAGGAGATACCAATTGTAAAAGTGAGGTGGAGCCATCATTCTTCGAGAGAGAAGACGTGGGAGGTTGAGGAGCATATGAGAGAGAAGTATCCCTATATATCCCACTGAACAGGTAAGTTAGTTAATTTTTGGGGATGAAACTTTTATTAGGAGGAGAGAATTGTGACACCCAAAGATTATAATACGTAATTATGGGATTAATTGGTAAACCTTTATGAAATTTAATTAATTAGTAAATAAACTATAGATTGAAAATTGAATATAATAAAAAGTATTGGAGTTTGTTATAATATTTTAGAGCAAATTATATTAATTAAGAAATTAAAATGGAAGCAATTGATATTTTAAAAATATCTAATTAAATAAATAAAATAATATATATATATATATATTTATGTATATATGTGAAGAGAGAGAGAGTTGAGAGTGGGAGGGGGGGGCCACCACCCCCCACCACCTCACCTCTCTTTCTTACCCCCACCTACATTTTGTCATATATATGTTACCATTCTCCAAATTGACACACACACACACACGTCACACAAATTACAAATTGAACAGACATTACACAGAGAAAAGAGACATGACGATAAAATAGAGGGTTGAGCAGTTCCTTGTATTAATTGAAGCATTTTGGAATTTGAGATAAGTATAGCTAATTAGTTTATAGATATATATATATATATATATATTTATATGTGTAGTATTGCATATATAATGTATATTAGTTTCTTGTATTTGATCATGAACTTGGATTGATATTTATGTATGTGGATCTTATATCTTGATTGTTTATATATTTAGTTGTGGATTATTTATTGGATTACCTTAATTTCGGTGGAATTGTTACTATACGTTATATGCGATTGTTATGTATGAACATGAGAAGTATGATTATGTGATTGTATGGTTGATTGTTGCATAAAATCAAAATGGAAAGTTAATACTGAAAAAATAATTATTATAGAGAGAATTGAATGTTAAAGTTAGTGATATTGCTGTTGTAAATTAAAATAAAAGATGATACTTACCTAGTTGGGAACGTAGTCAATGGTTTACGATAAAGTGATTAATATTGATGTGATATGATGATGTGATATGAAAAATAAATGAATTAACCTAGGTACCATGGCGCGTAGGATACTGGGGTATTTCCGGTAGCAAGGAGTACCCTGTGTTGTTAGCTACACACTCGGGTAGTGTGGGGATGCCACGCTTGTTGTGATGTCATGTGCTGATATTACTACACACTGGAATAGAGAATGTGGAGATATAACATACAATGAGTATCATCCTGTGCTGTATACGGTATGGCATTGACTAAGACGATGATAGCCGACAAAACCATTGACTGATGTACTCCAACTAGAGTAAGTAGGGCCCCCAGACAATAAACAATAGCGTTAAATATTATGTCGTGGATTGATTTACAGTTGTGGGTATGTATTATTCCTTACTGCTACTGTTGCTATACGACGAATATTTGTTAGTTGATGTGATTGCACTATACGTGACCTGCTGCCTGTGTGTGTGTGTATATATATATATATTTATAGACTGGTTAGTTATACTTATTGAGTAGGCAACTAATTTCTTGCCACGTAGTTTTCAGGAGATAGGTCACATTGACTAGCCACATTGGACTTTGAGCCGTACCTTGTTCTTATTAGATGTGTCAGCCGTGACACCTAAAGTCGTGATTTTTGGTTGTTTGGTTGTTAAATATTGTAGTCTTTTGTCGAGTTTGCATTTAAAATTTTATACTGTTGGCTGTTACGGTATTTTTCTTTGAGGTTATGTATATGAGGACATCATCTGATTAGGATAAATCTAAACTTTTGACAATATCTATTATCTTTTGTGATATTTATATATTATATTAATAAAATATAATTTATTTTACAAGTTGAAAAGAAATTACTTATAGAATGAGTTGTACTTAAAGAAATGATGAAATAGTGATAATTAAACGGAGTGAGTAGGGGGTACTACACTGTGATTTGAGAAATTATAGCTTGCACCCATGAAATTTGTTTCTATCTAACAAATAAGTCCCTCCGTTAGTCAAAATTTATCGAATTTGCAGATTTAAAAAGAAAAACAGAAAAAATCTATATTAATCTCCGATTGACTTATTACTAATTTATTACAGATTAAACAAACCTTTTTATGATTAAATTACCTTCATACATCTTCACTTATTAATACATGTAAACCTGTATATGTTTTGAAACAAGATATTTTGAACATCTTATATATCTATGAATATTAATATTCCATAAGACAAAAAAATCCTTATTATTTTAACTATAATATTCGGATTCCAACCTTCACACATTTCACAGGATTTTTAAACGATTAATGATTATCTCTCTCTATCTCTCTTGCTCTCATTTATTGACGCATGACGACATATGAAAATTCAATCCTAGATTACATTTATATATTCTCATGTCAAATTTTTTATTTTTGTAAAAAAAATATTATCTTTTAAATTTTTATTTGGAGTTACACTAATGCGTAATATTTATGAAAGTAGTTTAAAAATATTATTTACAAAATATATCAAAACATAACTACTTGATCTTAATGGTATCAGTCATTTTTTATTATTTTTTTACCAATAAAACGAGTGTATTATGCTAAACACTCTTATAAAATTTGAAAATATCTTATAAATTTTATCTTATTTTATCCAATCGATTTAAGAGTTTATTTTTAAAATAAAATTCAACATCTTATAAGCTTCTCAAATATTTTATAAGATCGATGTAAGGAGCTTATTTAATATTTTAAATAAGTTTAGGTAAACACCCTACAAATGATATTTTGCACATAAAAAAAGAAAAACATATTCAAACTTAGAATTGGGAAAAAAAAATAATAACTAAAGGCTCTTTCAGAATGTAATTATGGCTTTAATTTGTTTGCTATTAATTGCTCTTCATTATGTAGATAAGAGGAGTTGATCACAATTACAAATAGATAAGATTTAGTAGTTCTATATATTATTAAGGAAAAAGTATTATTTTAGTCCGCTAAGTATGCCTAATTTTAATTTTAATTTGATAACTATGTTTATTTTTGTTTAGGTCCAGTAACTTACGAAATTACTTACTTTTAGTCCTTTGGCAGATTTTCGGACAATTTTATCCCTATAAGTACATATGGACTGAAACTGCCTTTCAAAAGTTGCATAGGGGTAAAATTATCCGAAAATCTACCAGAGGACTAAAAGTAAGCAATTTCGTGAGTTACTGGACCTAAATAAAAATAAACATAATTCTCGAACTAAAATTAAAATTAGGCATACTTAGCTGACTAAAATAATATTTTTCCCTATTATTAATTGCATAATAAACCAAATTAAGTCCACTCAACATATATATATATATATATATATATCCCCACTATCAATTTTAGTTAATTTAATGTTTCTTACTAGTTACCTAGAAATACTTTTTAATGAATCCAATTGCGACACTTGTTTCATTATTAGGCACCCGCTTTTGTTCGAAGTGATATCTCTAGTTAAAGCAATGTTGTCATTATAATTAGGGATAATTATATTTATACTCGTTCAATCTATTATTTATTTATACAAAAAATCTTTATCTTAAATATAATTACAGAAATCTCTCTTTACAGTTAAAAAGTAGGCATAGTTTGTATAGTGTTGTCGATGTTTTTTAGGATTGTATATATGTCTCACTTTTCTAAAAAGTAGGAGTGATTTGTGTAGATGATGTTGACGTTTTTTATGGGTGTATGCATAATTTTTTAAAAGGTATGAATATTTTATGTAAATAAACAATAAGTAAAGGGTGTCAATGTAATTATCCCTTACAATTAAAAGGAATATGTCATTAATCATAAAAAATTACATATGAATATATATATATATATATATCAGGAATGCTAACTGGAATTGTATATCTCTTGCATTATTGTATAGTGGTGAGGCGAACATGGACAAGAAGATGTTGGGAGTTATTTTGTTGATTGTTTTGTCAGCTCGTGAGTCTTCTTCTTCTCTCTAACCTATACTTATATTATGTTTAAGTTGTCATCAACACGACATTGCACACATCCCACCTACTCTATATTGCATTCATCAATGTCACATATATTTACTAGCGTGCACGTACTGTGAAAATTGCATTTTTCTCTCTACTTTACCAAACTTAATTTCAAAATAATTTTAAAATTAAGAAAGTTCGACACATTTAATCTCGTAAATTTCGTAAAGTAGAGGGCGAAAGGTGTGTAATTTTCTCATTAGTTTTAGGACCATTTTAAAAATTCTGTAAAGCAGAAGACTAAAGTTGTCGATTTTTCTCAATTTTGATACCATTTTAAAGATTTTGTAAACCAAATGATTAAAAGTCTTGAGCTCCTTATCCTATGGGACAAAAAGTGTGATTTTGTCGTTTTACTTCCCATAGTTTAGACTCTGTACACTGATCCGTAACTTACGAAATCCTTGAAAATAATCCTATAACTTTTTAAAGGATTATCTCTTTCAGTCATCCTACCAACTTTTATTAGACAATTCACAAAAAAAACCCACGTGCAAATTATATGGTCATTTTCATATATTATAAAAAGATAATGATCATGTGATTTACAAATAATTTTTTTTTTCAATTTTCTTACAATAATTGGCAAGAAATCAGAAATAAGACTTTTCAACGAATTATGAAATTGTTCTCAATATTTTCAAAATTAAAATATACTGGACCCAAATTATGACACAAGAAAACAGAATTTTCCAGATATGTTAAACTAGATAAATGATGCTATATATAGGCTCATGGATCACTGCAAGCTAAACTTACTATCAACTGTAAATTAATTACAAGATAAGTGTATTATACTTATAATATAATTAATTGAGGTCTGAATAAATCCGACTCGAGTTTGTGTTTTTAAGATTTTACTAACTTAATTTTACATTTTAAATTTCGTTCTTATGAGAATATCTTCAATTAGAGTCTTGTTAAATTGTCTTTCCATTTTACCTTCCTTGTTACTAACATTTCGTGAATTAATACCAGAAGAAATTATGGGTTCCAACACAAGAATGTGCAAATCAAGAAGTCGTGAGTTTGGAGGAAAATGCACTAAGATTACTCAAAAGAATTGCAGCATTGTTTGCATGTTTGAAGGCTTTAAGTTTGGTGTTTGTAGACAAACCCGCTGCTATTGTGCGAAGCCATGTGGTGGTGGAGGTGGTGGAGGGAGCGGCGGAGGTGGTGGAGGAGAGGGTGGTGGAGAAGGAGGTGGAGAGGGTGATGGTGGAGGCGAAGGAGGTGGAGAGGCTCTCCTGGATGAGCCAACAACTTCCAAATCTTGAATAATTAGTTCATAAGATTCAATGATTTTATTTCTTTCTTATTTTTCCTCAGTTACATGATTATTTTCCCATAAAAGATATTCGCATGTAACGAGGTATTGTCAATTAAATTGGATTGATGGACTTTCCTCTGGATATTTCCAGTTATAATAAGTCTATGTTTAAATACTCTAATTATATATCACTAATATGAATTCAACAAGTCATAATCACTGCAAAAATATTGATTAGTTACATTATAAATGAGCACGGTTTGAAAATTATGATAAATTAATAAAATAACAATACAAAAACTTAAAATTTAATAACATCCCTGAAAAAGAAAATAAACTCTTCAAACAGTTTTTTGAATTTAAAAAGGAACATAAAAAATTAACAATTGATGAATTGCAACATCTTATGCAAAAATGGTGCAAGAAGATGAAGATGAATTAATTAATTACAAATTTAGTGAACACCACGAGATAATTATACTTCTTGAAAATGATAATTTGAGGTGGGAAAATGCTCCATGGTATCTAATGAAAAGATACCTTAATGTTGCATCTTTTATCCTTAAGACAACTCAGAGTGTTGAAATTAATCACATATTCTCTAGCAATGGGAAGGAATTTAATTATTCAAAAGCAATAATTAAAAAATTTATCACTGCTGTAGAATGGAGAATTAATCCATTAGGGGAAAAAGAATACTTTCACCCAGAATAAAAAATACATTAAAGTTTAATTACTAGGACTATGTTGAAGCATTTAATAAATTTTTTTTTTTATGAAAATTATAAAAGAAAACATACATGGTTTTTAAAATTTACCCACTGGTTTTCCAATAAGAAATACCGAATTGGGTATTCCAATGGTGGATAAGTTTTGGCCCATCAATTTCTATTCTTCCTGAAATCTTCCAGGAATACTATACAGAATGGCTAAATTATTCGCCAAAAATAATCCAAGCAGAGAAATCGAGAAAATGGATTGAAGGAATGCTTCTCTTTATTTCTTTATGGAATTCTCTATCCCATGGATCTGGAAGTGGCTACTAGAAGTAGGAATCACCCTACAAAAATTCCCATGCATAAAAAGAAGGTATTGTTCAAAATTTTGGAATAAGTTGATGCAAATTGATCCCGAGACCAAGAAATACTATGCTCAAGATATCATCAATCAGATGGAAGAAAAATTGCACGCAATATAAAGTTCTTCTAGAAAAAGAAGAGAACTAGGCACCCAATCCTTTTGAACATACCTCCCAAATAATTCTGAATAAGAAAGGGGTAATCACGAAGATCAAATGATTGAGGAATACCTCAAGTAAATGCAAAATGATCTAAAAAGGAATCTTTCTGGAATTGCTTCTCCTATGGAGACTTCAAGCAAAAATGAAAAAAATAAATATTCTTGTCCCGCTGGAGAATCTCAGAATCCATTGGAGGAATTTTTTCAAGAGGAATTTCTTGATAATTTATTTAAAGGAATCCGGGAGACATTAAAGAAAAAATCAAAAATAAAAATTTCAGAATCATCTGAAGATTAAGAAAACCTCAAGCAATTGGGATTGGAATCGGAAGAAAGCACCTTTTCCAAGCTAATAAAGAACTAAGGTGACAGCAGAGCAAGTCAACAGAATTGACCAAATGACACGTGTCAACAATGAAGTGACACTTGGCAGATGAAGGCCATGCGGACGTGAAAAAATGTTTCAATTTTGGACCATCTGGTTATAAATATGACCCCTTCCCCCCCTTTTTCAGAGAGCCCTCGGAAGTCTTCATGTTTTGAAGCAGAGGCACTTGTACTCTTAATTCCTTTCTCCTTCCTTAGTTATATAAAAGTTTCATTTGGTATAAGAAGAGATACAAGCTACCTGTGAGTTCTCTTATTTAACTTTTTGCATTTGTTACTTCTATTATTGCTTCTGTTTTGTTTAGCCTAATGCAAGGCTAAATTACTGTTGCTAAATTATTCAACTATAAAGGAGATAACATGACTATATATATATATATAAGTAGTTTTCATTACTGATAAAGATAAGGAGAAATTGAAAGAACATAAAGTTAAGACATTCTAGGTCGTCGATTTAAATTATGAGTATTAACAAGGTCGGCCTTGCCATTACTGCCCGACTTTGCCGTTCTTTGGCTTTGTTTTTGGGCTTTAGTGAGGTATCTTTTGACCAAAACCCATACCTATTAGTTTAAATTGATGTAAAAGGTTCTCAATTTAGTCTTCTCTTATGTTATTCGATTCTCTTTATATTTATCATAATAAAAAATATTCTTTTGATGCATTCTGCCTGTATGGCCGGTTTCCTACCACCTAAATGGTCGGATTTATCTTTTTACTTTTATGCATTTTGCCTACATGGTCGGTTCTTCATACCGCTTCATGGCTGGATTTAACTTTTCTTTTGAGTTTTTTCGATCCTCCATGACCTTCGATCATGGCTATATGGTATAATTATATTATTTACTATAAATAATATTTAAAATTATATTACCATTATGAATATAATGGTAATGTAAAAAATATTCAGATAGATATTTAAATTTAGAAAATGAATAGTAGAATATTAATTTATGTGATGTTAATTTAAAATTTTTAAATTGTAAAAAATACAAATTTGATTTACTATTTTGATATTTTAATATTTAAACAAGTATACTTATTTGATTTATCGGATTCTCGCCAGTTCAAAGTGGAAAGTAATTGTTCATTGTTTTAGGAGGGAGAAAAAAGAAAGACCACCAAAAACAATCTCAAAATAAAAGAAATAAAGAAGGGTGATATTTTAAGATAAAAAAAAGCATTTTAGTCAAATTGAGTCCAAAAAGAGATTATTATTTTTTTTAAAAATATGGAGACTTTTAGTTTATTTTTAAAATATGGGGGCTTTTTAGCATTTTCTAAAAAATATAGGAAGGTAAAAAAGAATTTGAACATTTATTGGTCAAGAACAACTGTTGACTAATGGTTTCCATTAACATTTAACGGTGCAGGACTAATAATGTCAAAATTTTAAGATTTTGGGACTAGAAGTGTCGACATCGTAAAGCAGAGGACAAAAAATGAGAATGACTCTATCTAGTGGAATCAAAAGTGCAATTTTACCTAAAATATATAATTGCCTATGTATCAAAATAATATATTTTTATTTTCTATAAGCATGATTAAATTTGAGCCACAAATTTAGATCAAATTGAATATAAGCCGTTGATTCAAAAAGAGTATTTTTGTCATTGCAATATAAGACTTATGTTCGAATGCACCAGCGTGTAGTGTACACCTTTTTAAATTTGCAGGGGGTTATATGGTCTTGTTTTTAATCATACAAATTTATTTGAATATTTTAGATATCACATGAGTAATATGAATTTTACCCCATCCAAATTCCACCATGTGATGCAGGGGTAATAAGAACTCTCAAGATGCATTATTGCAGGAGATTTTACTCTAGGGCATTAGAGGGCTATGAGCTAGGAGGATGTGATCCGGAAAAGATAAATGTTTTAGATGTCATCAATCTTGCAGTTCTAGCTTGGACAATAAACGTTCAGCAAGGGACAATAGCAAATTATTTTAGACACTCTAAAATTTGTTCGTATGATGAAATAGCCTCAAGTATTTTAAATAAGGAACTATTGAAGAAGGCTTTCATGAACTTGATACAAAGTGGATGTCAATCACCTATTGGATTATCGAGTAAAAATGATACATGTTCAAATGTCCAAAATTTAAAAAAACTTGTAGCTAGTGTCGTTGAAAATCCAATTGAAGATGGAATTAAATATGATAGAATGCTTTTCCAACCAATCACTCATAGCAGTAACAACTCTTTGTAATTTTTTACTGCAGTATGAGAACGCAACACCGGAGTTTTGGATGCAGTAAGGAGACGTGGAGATAAAATACAGATAGATTTAATTTTATGAGAAACAAACAAAAACAGAATCATATTTTACTAAATTGTCCTAATTATATGAGAAAATTATTTGTCTAGTCCTTTAAACTTCATTGCTATTAATTTTACTTTTTTAAATTCGTTTTAATTTTAGTTAAATAACGTTTAAAATTGATTAATTTGGCCCTTTGATCTAATTTTGGATAAGTTTACCATATACAGCTTTTCAAGAGCTTAGTCCATATATATCCATTCATTTTGCATCTCATACCTAATGCTCGCCTAAAATGGTATAAGAGTCTTGGTTTATTGAGAATATTTATTTATATTACACTTAGAGCTTTAGGATAGATTATTAAAAGGGCAAAAGAGTCATAACTTAGGCTAAAGGATCAAATCTACACAAAATGACTTCAAACTAAAGTTATATAGGACGAATTTTTTTTTTCTCTAATTATTTTGTAATGTTTTAGAAGTTAAATTTATATTTTTTGTCCTATAACTTTGGATCATTAGCACTTATTTACACATTTAGTTTATTTTCTGATTAATGTAGTCCTAAACATTACATATTTGCTCCTATTTTGGTAAATTCAGTTGGTCCTAACAATTCATAGTTACAGGACCAAAAATAAGATATCTATTACAGTGTAAAGGAGACCAAATTGTCAACACATGACTAAATTTATTAAAGAAAGACCAAATGTGAAATGTTCAAAACTAAATTCATAAAAAAAAAAATGACTAAATATATAAATGAAGCAAATTATAGGACCAAAAGTACTAACAACATAAAGTTATAGGATCAAAAATATAATTTGTTCATTTATAGAATTATTAATTTATAGTATTTAAGGGATCATAAATTTATATGAAGATCTTAAAAATTATTATCTTATTAATTTATCAAAATAATTAGTTCAGATCTTGGGCCCAAGTTGAGACAGAAAGAAATTATTATCAAATATTAATTTCTACTGTATAATCCCAAGCTTCACGGAATTAGCATAGCTAGTCCCAAAATTCATACTTTTGTCCTCTTTTAAGTATTATGTTTATAAAGTAACGAAAAACACATGCAATAGAGCGAAAGCATGTTTGAATACTTGAACCTACACATGAAACACTTAAGACAAAATTTAGGTCTTTTTCTTTCTTTTCTTTTCTTTTCTTTTTAAATATTACTTGGGCTAGCTCAGAATAAACCCCACAATTTGGGTTCAAGTTCTTGATTATACAATCACCTTGGCAGCCCATTTTCTCATTTTTTTGGTTCTTTCACTAATTTTGCCATCGTTTTTAAGGTTTGCAATGTTTCAATTGCCCTCATTTTTCAGTTGTATTACAATAAAACTAGATCGGGGCTAATCATAAAATAAAAATGAGAAGTGTAAGAAACGTAAATTAAGGATTACCTTTTTTGTTGATTTACTGCGAGCCTCCTTTTGTTGATTCGTTAACGCGAGACTTCAACGTAGAAGTCCTCTAAAGACATGTCCACAACACATCAGAATATGGAATCCCTTAATTCCCCTTTGCCAGAAGAAAACAAGGAAGAAAAAATACACCAAGTGTGTTGGAGATAGGGCGGCCGATTTGGAGTGTGCTAGGATAGGAATAATTTTTGTGTTGTGTTATCTTATTAGTTAATCCAAATAACTAATATATATACCTTGTATGGATGTACTAGAATGTGTTTAGGTTTATTTCACAATCCATAAGGTAATATATTCATTATTCCAAATAAAGAACGACCGACATAGTACTTTCCAAAAGTGATAACTGTTAGTCAATTATTTCCTTTCCTAGAATCATCCAATGTATTTAATTAGGAGTCTTGGCCGATTTTATTGAGATAAAATACAAGGTCCAACTAAATTTAATTAAATTTAATTAAATTCAATTTAATTAAAATCTACCTCATTAAGCCAATCATATATTTAGTTCAATTAAATACATGACCCCAATAAGCCTTTATTAATTAATAAGTCCAACTTATTATATAATAATGGCATGCCCAATATAAATTATTCCTATTAATTTATCCTTGGGCTCCTCCATCCAATGAATCTCTCCCATTTGTAACTAATCTAATTACTTAGAATTAGTTCTCAATTAATTACTCGTCCCTTCTCGGTTATTTGTGTGAGTCATTAGCTTCACTTTTCAACTAGACTTGGGTTAGTGTCAAACACTATTATTAACTAAATCTAATTTAATTAATAATTCTCGATAAATCCCTTGATCAAGAAAGCCCATCACCATGGGTGGCTGTCTAGCAACAGTCCATGGTACTAGAGACTAGGCGAATATCCATGTGAATTTTTAGGCACTCAAGTCCACACGGGTACGGTCCTTCTGTCTACCAATTGGGTGTCAGCTTCCATTCTGAACTACGCGTCTATGCTAAATACATGAGATCGCATTACGCTAAATTGCTCGACATAGGAACCTCTTTTTCTATTTAATCAATGACCGTGGCCACAGATTTATAGAGGGTGAACGCATCTCCAAGTGCGTAGGAGATGCCTTTGTCACGTATTGACAGGGGATGGATCATTTTCTTGAAATTCACCGTCCTCGCTACATGCTTTGATTGCACTGGACAAGGCTTATGAGGATCATCTTTGAGACACAATCATCTCTCACACAAATCCAAGATGCGGTCATCGTATGCATGTCTGTTGTGATTCCTTAAGTTTGTCCCGTACTATCAGAGCTGGGGATTCGAGTAATACCACCAGCCTCCAAGGCTTCCATGTGACAATCCCCGTGAGTCAATTCAGTCGATTCGACACCTAGCCAATCAGTGTACTAAGATTGCATAGACGTCCCATATCTGTTGCAGACGAAACGCAACACTCATCAAATGAATGTGACTCATAATGCAAAGCTCCATAGGACACTCGATGCTCATTTTCGAGGTTCTCGACTTGGAATATTTCAAACCCAACCCTTGGCAGTTGATTTCATGACCGCCATCTAATGCGCAGTCCAACTGTTGCACAGTTGTTAAAGTGGTCTATGGGCTTTATTGTGATATTTAAAAAATGTAAACATGTATAATGAGTACAACAAATGAAATGCTAATAGCGAATACTCATTTTATTCACTAAATAATATTACATAGAATCGAGTTATTGTCTGAATGGATTACAAGTATGCAAATCCAATTGGCTTTTAGGTTAGCTATTCTAACAAAAAATGTGGAGGGAAATTGGAATTTTGGAACAGCTTTTATATAAAGCCATTCTAATTTATTTGTTTGGCGGAAAATTCTAAAAGAAATTGGAGAAAATCCAATTTTCAAATGAACGTTCCAAAAGCCGTTACAAAAATCGTTAAAATATGTGTTTAGATTTCAACAATTTTATTTTCAAGTACGATATCTTAAAATTCATGCTACGGGTCATGTCAAACTTAAATACATATAAGACTATGTTCATTTGATCACATCTGTCGGTCTGATTTGATCACATGGCCTGATTACTAATGCACTGGGCTAAAAGAATACTTTTATATTATGGATATAATATCTCAACATTCGTATATTCAATTAGTCCAAAATTTCATGCTATGTATTTTTTTGTTGGTTTGATCATATCTAAAGGTTTGATCTAAATTTTAACGGTTCGATTAAGCCATGCAGTACAATAATATAAGATGATCGTTACATCAGTGTAATACCAATAACTATGAATATACAAAAATTGTTAAAATATGTGTTTAAATCTAATATGTGTATGACTTGTTATTTTATAGGGAAAAATGCAAGCAACTCCCTTGTGATATCGCAAATGAGCAAATTATCCCATTATGAAAAAATAAATAGTAATTTATCTTCTTATATTTTTTAAAATAGAATGATTTACCCTCCTATGAATTTTAAAATGAAGCAATTTACCTAAATTGCTTCATTTTAAAAAGTACTGGGGTAAATTGCTCTATTTTTTTCATAGGGGGTAATGTGCTCATTTTCAATATAATAAGAAGATAAATTGCTATTCACCCTTATTTTATATATATGTTATTAAACAATAAAACTTACGTGAATATTTTTATTTTAAATGATTACTTATGTATCTATATTGAACGTACCATAAATTATTAATATTTATGGACAATCTTGGGGAAGAGTGGAAGAAAGTAAGATGAAGCAAGATAATAATGAAATAAATAATAATAATAATAATAATAATAATAATAATAAATTAAAGAAATGAGACTGTGCATGATCACGCAAAGACAGTGATTCTATGTTATTATTATTATTATTATTTTTTTAGCGACGGTATGTTAGTTATTTTATCATGAATCAAAACAATATCACTATGTTTGTTTTTATTTTTAAATTATTTTCAAGACAAGTTAAAATATACTCAGTGTTTATTATCATTCAAAAACACCTTATTTAGGTGTTTTTAATTGTTTTAGTATAAATACATACATATATATACACACACATATATACATAAATATATTTAAAATGGACATGATTTGACAATAAACAGTAATTTTTGTCTCTAAAAAATACAACATTAAATATATAATACTTATTTTAAATTATCTTCAAAAATAAATCCAAACATATATACTATCTATAACACACACTTATTTTATTTTTTTTTTCTCTATCTCCACAAAATACAAAAAAACACTCAAAAAACGAATCCAAACATTATGTATGATTTTTCATTTTTCATTTTTTTTTTGTAAGTATGGGGAGGCTCTTTTTACAATTTTTTTTTCTCTTTTTATGGTTTGTGGTTTTAGATTAATGATTTACATCTCCTAATTTCACATAGTCAGCTAAAGACAGCACAATTTTGTTAAAAGATCAATATTTTTTCAAATTAATTTTATATTTGACAGGTGACGAGACCCAACTACGTTGTCGAAAAGGTCATGGATTAATATTCTACCAATGGGTAAGTATTAATTTATTTAAAATTTTAATTTGTTGGTTTGTTGTAATTAATTCATAGTTTTATTAGTTGGTTTAATTTTTTTGTTTATATTCTACCAATGGGTAAGTATTTGAATTATCTCCCCCAATCTCCCTCCCTACCCAAACGTGGCTCTTCCATCATCACCCACCACCCGCCGCCGCTCCCCCCCCCCCCCCCCCCCCCCACCATCTCCTTCTCCACCGTCAGTGCCACTCCCCGCTACCACCACAGTCGTCACCGACTCCAGCACCAAGTAAGTTTTTACATTTATTTTTGTTATAATATTTAATTAATTCTATTCAGTTTTATTGAGGAGCAGAATGATATAATTTGTTGGGTTTATTTGTTTGAGAAATTAGTTGGGTTAATTCTTAATATAATGTTGTTAATTGTTAATATGAATGTTTTTAAATTGTCTAAAAGTTTATCTTATGAAAATTTGTTGAAAAGAATTTCTGAAAATTTTCCGAAAAATTTTCGCTAATTTCTGAAAATTTTAAACTTATTTTAATTTTTCACCAATTTCTGAAATTTTTTTAATTTCTAAATTTCTGATAGTATTTTTGAAATTTATTTTAATTTTTCTATAATCATATGCATATTAGGAAAAAAGTTGGGATTTAATTTTATGTAATTTCTGAAAATATGTATAGTTTATATAATTTTTAGGTAATTTGTGTAATTTTATGGATACGTGCAATTTGTGTAATTTTATGTAATTTGTGTTAATTTTATGAATATGTGTAATTTGTGTTATTTTATGCAATTTGTGTTAATTTAAGAAAAAGTGTGTAATTTCCATAAAAATTTCTGAAAAATTTTGAAATTTAATTTTCTGAAACTTATGAATATTTCTGTAATGTTTTCAGCAATTTCTGAAAATATATATTTATGCATTTTCTGAAATTATTTTAATTTTTCTATTCTTATGAGTATTAGAAAAAAGTTGGGATTTAACTTTCTGTAATATTTTTCTATTTCTTGTTTTCAATTATTTTTCTGAAGTATATTTTTGTTGGGTATATTTATGCAATTGTTAATTGTTAGAATTATTTTGTTGTATCTTTTTTAATTGTTTGGTATATCTTGTTATATTTCTAAACTTGTTTGTAGGTATGTTGTATTTTTCTGAAATTCTGTACGTGTGTTGTATCAAGATGATTGTTGATTATTAGAAATATATTTATGAAATTATTTGTATGTATTTTGTATGCAAATTTACAAAAATTATGGACTTTAATGCAAATTAACGGAACATTATGGACTCTAATGCCAATTTTAAGAAAAATATTGAATTTTATGATTTGCAAAATATCACTTGCATGTTTAACATCCATGCTATTTATCTGTGAATTTCAACATTAATTAGATTACTTGTATCTTGGAAAAATTACCACAAATTCTTATCCTCCTGGGAAAATGAGATTGCTAGCTTTGCTTGGAAGTGCAATCTCAGCATCTGCTCTTGGAATTGCAACCTCTCATAAGCTTTACTATAAAAACGTCAAGACTATAAATACAAATTACAAGATTAAAATTAAGTATCTGAAATTGAAAGTAGGAATACCATATTCTGAAACTCATATGAATTTAGAAATTTATGTTGAACAGACAAACCATTCCTCTTTGGGCTAGTTTGCCCACAAGAAGGTCATGATCAAGCATGATGAAATTCTTCGTTTTTATTATTGACAAAAGAAAAACAATTGAAGAAAACTCATCAAGGGTTGATAAGTAAGTGCCCCCGCAAACCTTGCTCAAAGATTGAGTACCTTGAAAAGTTCATGGATACCAATAACTTGGCCTTCATGACTTGTATTTTGTATTCCGCCACCAAAACATTAAGATCGACCACAATGGTATTATAACCTACTAAACTTATCTTTAGTAGTTACCCCTACAGAAGAGCTAGAGTCATGGATTACTCTTCGTGTAGTAGCCAACTTAGAATAGGATCAGGATCAAATCTGAACTCCCAGGAGAAAAAGGACGAATTCTCTGTCAGTGAAGCCTCTCATAGCAACACAAAGGTTAGTATTCAATTTCTAAGTTCATTCAAGCTGGAAAATGCATACTTATATCAGTGCCTACTCGGACTTTATTTCAACTCACAGACTATCGTTGTTTTTGCTAAATCAGAAACTAGTAGTGAGGTTTCTGTATGGAAACAAGATAAGGCTAAGTAGAATAGCATGTCAAGTTCAGCTTAGGTTACCATTTACGTCCAAAAGGCTTGTGGAACACGATAGGTCTAGTAAATAAGCTTCTTAGTTCTTCCACATTTCTTTTTACAGTTAGAAGATATTCCAACTTATAGCTGTATTTTTCTAATCCAACACACGTCAACTTTTCTCCAGCTATATCTAGTAAAATCCACATGTATAGGCATGGTCTGGAAGTAACATTCTACCTTCAAATCAGCACCTGCACAGAACACCTTTGGAACTGAACTGCAGATCATCAGAACTTTTGCTGCAGCATCTTTGTTAACAGCTTCAAATGCGTACTGCAACCCCCTCAGTATATCCTTTCCAATAGATCCTAAATTAAGGCTGATGAGCCAAAAGATCAAGTCCTAATCGAGATAAAATCAAATTGTAAGGAGAATGGAAAACTAAAAGTATATCTCATAAAATGTGTATACTGTCATGATATAAGTTAACAAGTTATATCTAGATTACCAACATAAACCTTAGGTACCAATATAAATTGCTTTTAAAGTCCTGACCTTCATTTGGAATACACCTAGGAAAAGAGTTAGTTTTGAAATGTATGGTAGCATGAATTATTACTACTTTGAAATTTTGGAACCTTTAATCGTATCAATATACTGTCTTGAATTCATCCAACAATAGAAGGGTTATCTATCCTAATGATGCACATTGGCATAGCATGCAAACAGAGTTTTACAGTGCACGTGCCACACTCACCTCTTTTATCCTCACTCACAGACAAGCACTTAAATTTTGTTATTCCGTTATTCTTGTAAAAAGATGACCATGTCACTAATGGGAACATGTTCTGGCTACAATTGAGAAATTTTTACCTTGAATTTTTGAGCTTTATAGTACAGGACTTACTTTTCTTGTTAAGTTTTTCTAATAATGCAACTTAATGTTAGCTCCAACATTTGTGAGATTTTGACAGATGTTTTTCATTTTCATCATAGGAAGGAACAGGCATACAACCTAACAACTGTGAAGAACGCAAATAGAATCGATGTTCTCACTATCATATATTTCACCCCACATATTTTTAAATCAAAGCCAACCACCTCTTGTTGATGCTCAACCATCCAATTTGCCAAAATGCATAAACCATTTTGGAAAAATAAAAAGCAGCAACACTGCCAGCAACAGACGAAGCCTACCTATCTCCAAAGACTTGTCTTTCCTGACCCATTCTACTCTATCTGCATCTCCTGCAAATGTGGACGGTAGCAACAATATGCTTTCATACGATGCTGATCCAACCAATCAGCCTCTAGACTCCAGCACGATAGGCTGTTGGCTCCAGTCTTGTTCTAATGTTGAAGAGGTTAGAAAAGTTCATGCTGTTGTTATCAAGTGTATGAAAGAACCAGTAGTTTTTGTTAATAATAACTTGATCAGTGTGTATATAAAATTTGGAAATTTGGTGGCAGCTCGACGGGTATTTAATAATATGTTGGAGAAAAACGTTGTTTCCTGGACTGCAATGCTTAACGGCTACCAGAAACATGGCATAGGAAATGAAGCTTTGAGGTTGTTCGTTGAGTTTATTGATAGTGGGTTGCATGGGAACTCACAGACATATGTTTCCCTGTTGAAATTGTGTAGCAGGACATTTGATTATGATCTCGGAAGACAACTACATGGTTATATAGTGAAGAGCCAAGTGAGTAATTTCATATTGGATTGTACTATTTTGCACTTTTACGCTCGGTGTGGTGATTTGGATAGTGCTTTCGAAGTTTTTGACAGAATGCAGAATCAGGATTTGATTGCTTGGACAACCATGATTACAGCTTGTTCACAAAACAAACGAGGGCAGGAGGCTTTTGTCATGTTATCACAAATGTTATCGGGTGGACTTGACCCAAATGAGTTCACTGTTTGTAGTGTCTTGAATGCTTGCGGCGAAGAGAAAGAATTAAGATTCGGTAAACAGTTACATTGTACTGTGGCTAAGAAGGCATATGATCTGGATGTTTATGTAGAGACTTCGTTGGTGGATATGTATGCTAAATGTGGGCAAATTGAGGATGCCAGGACGCTTTTTGACAAAATGAAAAGGAGAAACGCAATCACTTGGAATACTATTTTAGCAGGATATGCTCGCAATGGGCTTGGAGAAGAGGCCATAAGACTCTTCCGCATGATGAAAAGATTAAAGGTATCTGTAAACAACTTAACCATGGTTAGCCTCCTTAGAGCTTGTGGCTTACTCAGGGCATTATCAATAGGTAAAGAAGTGCATGCCCAAATCTTCAGGAATTTTGAACCAAACAATATTTTCATTGGAAGTGCCCTTGTTTGGCTTTATTGTAAATGTGGGGATTATGCTTCTGCATCGAAAGTTCTCCAGTATCTGCCTGATAAAGATGTAGTTTCATGGACCACAATGATTTCTGGTTGTGCTCGCCTCGGTCATGAGTACGAGGCCCTTGAGTACTTGAAACAAATGTTGGGTGAAGGTGTGGAACCCAACCCTTTTACATATTCATCGGCACTCAAAGCATGTGCACAACTAGAAAGTATTAAGCAAGGGAAACTTATCCATTCCTCCATAAATAAGAAACCAGCATTATCTAACGTGTTTGTGGGCAGTGCTTTGGTTCATATGTATTCCAAATGCGGACATCTTTCAGAGGCAATTCAAGTCTTCGATAGCATGCCTGAAAGGAACTTGGTTTCCTGGAGGGCGATGATTGTAGCTTACGCAAAAAATGGGCATTGTAGTGAGGCTCTGAAGCTCATGTATCGAATGCAAGCTGAGGGTATTGAGGTGGATGATTACATACTCTCAACTGTGCTTACTACCTGTGGAGATTTTGAATGGAAGGAGTCCTCATCAGAGCATTGTTTACATTCTTAAGGTACAGATTAGAAGGGATTCTCTGTTTTTGGTTAAAAGCCATCATTGCTGTGGTTATGCGCATTTACCAGCAACTATATATTTAGTTAGTGGTGGCTGAAGATTTCTGACAGCCTTGTGGCTGAACTTACTGCTGAAAAACCATCGTCATGACCTAACTTCGATCCATCCATCCGCCCCTTCTCGACCGAAAGAACAAGAAACAGAGAGATGGATATCAAAGGGTAGCTCCGGTGGTTTTCGACCTTGGGTATGAATTCTATAGCCTGGGTGCCCCTGTTTGTACAAATGGATAGCTTGTGTAGTAGTTTTAGTGTGTAAATCAAGAAATGTGCACATATCACTTGGAATATTTTTTCCTCAGGGGAATCATTTCAAATATTTATATCCAGAAATATATGGATGTAATCAGGGTGAATCTCACTTTGATGGTTATCCCTATTTGTACAAATGGGTAGCTTGTATGGTAGTTTTACTTTTCATCTTCTTTTGACTTTTGATATATGCTAACTATACCTCTATGTCATTTTTTATATTTCAGGAATCCAAGATATTAGACTTGCTACGTAATATTTGTATCTTTCATCACTGTTGTTACCTCTGTTAGTTTGGATATAAAAATTAATGATCAATCCAATTTAGAAGAAAAACTAGGCACGATTTTGTCAATAAAAGATCATATTTGGAAGCCATAAATATCAATACACAAGAGTGGCTTGATAGAGTTAATTGGGGTAAATTTAGCAAAATAAAGAGATAAATGAGGAGAAATTGATTTTCATCTTTCTCAATTTCGAGTATCGGGTGGTTTGCGTAAATGATATTGATATTTTTAGTGGATATATGTGTAATTATCCAAAAATATGGGCGATTTATATAAGTAAACCATGGATCAAGGATGTAGGTGCAATTATCTCATACTTTTATTACGAGACTTCAATTTTATAATTGAAACAGAATTTTATTTACTTTTATTTTTTGTTTTGAATTTAACAGCTCAGATTGTAATTATAAGTTGTTTAAGATATTAGAGGAATTTAAGATTTATACAAATAAAATTAATTAAAAAATAGGGTTCTTTTTAATTTTTTGTTGAAATTGTTGAAACATAATTAAGGATAAAAAATAGTTTTTGACCAAAAAAAAATTATTTTGAATATTTTTATTTGTTAAATAAGCTTTATTGTTTCATTTGAAAAGATAGAAAAAACTATCATATAAATTAGCATGTAAACAAAAAAAAATGTTAATACACTTATTTTGTCAAAAAATAATTTTTATTTTTTATATTAATATTTTTGGTAAAGTGCTGAAGAATCGAAAACTGATTTCTCCTCATTCATCTCATTTTTTGTTAAATTTTCCTCAATTCAATCCTCTCTCAAGCCTCTCTTATGTATTGATGTTTATGGCTGACAAAATTCCCAATTCAATCGATCGTTTACTGACAAAATTTCATCTATATTTTTTTTAAAAAATTGGGCTTGTTGATAGTTTTAACTGTCAATCTAACAAAATGGTAGCAACAGTAATGATATGCAAATATTATATATCAAGTTTGATGACTTGGGAATTTAGAGTACCCAAAAATAAAATAAGGGTATAGTTAAGATACTAAAAAGTGAAACTATCCCTTGCCAAAATACTTGAATTTACTCTTATCAACATTTTGTTGCAAATTACTAAAAAAATAAACGTTTGTCGAGTGAAAGTCATTTAGCCATTCTTTGCCAACAAAATGGCATGTCAGCTGCACATAGCTTCAAAATTGACCTAAAATTCACCCATCGTTTACTGACAAAATCACACTCAATTAGCCTTGTGCGTGCATAACAAACATAATTAATTAAATTTAATTAATTATTTATTTTTGGTTACCCATATTCAGAAATAGCCCGTTACCACAGGTAGCCGTTTAGCAACAGTCCATGCCACTAAAGATTAGGTGAATAGCGGCGTGAATATGTGCTCCGAATTCGTACAAGTACGGGCTTTAGTGTCGACAGTCTCCTGGTCTTAGTTCAGGGCATGGAATTGGGTGTCGATTGCCATCCTTTATTAGACAACTATACTTGAAACTCGAGATGCATTTGCTCTACTCATTCGATCTGGGAAACCTATCCCTAATTGATCAATTGTTTTGGCCAAAGACTTTTAGAGTCTAAATCTAGGGATGATTTTTTATATTAAAATTTCATATGGAGATTTTTGATATTTTGATATATCACAGGAGGTCAAAATGAATTTAACCCCATGATATTCTATCTGATATAAAAACCAATTAATGAAAATGTCTAAAGACGTCAATTAGAAACCAAAAGTGTAAGTGTTGATTCTTTAGGGACTGAAAGCAAATAATAGATTGTTTAGAGACCAAAAGTTAAGTTTTTCCACGTTGCATCTAATTGCAACATCAATTTGTAATAGAAGATGTAAAGTGTTGTTTAATTTATTATACTTAAATTTTCCTTGATGCTAAAACTACCATTTATTGCGTAATTATTACAATTATACAAATAATCCTTCAATCCCACAATCAATCAATTAGTTTAGGAAAAATTGAAGAAGAATAAAACATGGACAAATTACAAATGTACAAGAAAAGTTTGAAGTAATAAATACGAAAACATATCTGCCTATTCCGACAATTAATATATTTTCCTTGATTAATACAAATTTCTGCACATTGGCCATTTGTTCCCATGCTATAGCGGGCTTCATACCATAGTCAAAATCTCAACCCCAAATCAAATCTATATAAGCATGGGCTTCAGTTCTTGCAAATCATACTTTATTACATCAACCTTAACTTCGATCTCAAACATGGAGATGAAGTTTCATGGTGTAGTTCTGCTACTCCTACTTTTCTTGACTCGTAAGTTCTCAAGTAGTTCTTCATACTATATGCATGGGTATGGAAAATCTTATATTTCGTTTCCTGTGTTAGGGTCTTGTTCGATTTAGTTCCATTTGTTATGATATTCCCACATTGCATCCTATAAGTTGAAATTTTTTAAAAAAATTTAGTTCTTACGATACGGAAAATTTTAGTTTTTCCGCATGGGTATTTTATTGTTTTTTTTTTCCCACCATATCTCGTGCAATATACGTAACAAGAAACTTGGTTGTTTAATTATGAATGCAGATGAATTGATGGTACAGATTGAGGCAAGAAATTGCTTTTCAAAAAGCAGACATTATCATGGGAGATGCTTTTTCAAAGGCCAAATGAGCAACTGCAGATTACTTTGCAGGCAGGAAAGGTTCACTGCCGGCAAATGCATCCGTGGAACTTGCTTTTGTTCGAGGAGATGTGGCAGCTCCCGTCCATCACATCCTCCGCCGTCTGGGGGCGGAGAGGGCGGAGAAGGTGGAGAGGGCGGCGAGGGTGGAGGTGGTGGTGGAGAGGGTGGTGGTGGAGGAGGAGATGATGGTGGCGGCGAGGGAGGAGACATTTTATACCCCAAGAATTAAGACAAAACACATTGTTATGCAACCGGATGAAATAAAAATGAGCTTAATTAAATAAAGTTTTATTCAGCTTTCCCAAATTTGAATTGTGATTGCTTATTATTTCTATTGCATGATCACATAACTAGGATTAAATGCAAGTTTCGTCAGCTTTTGCATTTTGGTGTTGTAAATTTTTATTTTTATAAAATATAGCAAATAGATCCTACAACCTTTTGCTACTCTAAAAAGATAGATGACTAAGACATCAAAATAAAAAAATAAAAAAGATCGACCAAAAATTTGCTTCAAAACTAGCAAAAATTGACAATGGAATCAAAAGCCCTGAATTTAGAAAAAGACGTGTAGGGTATATGCTTTTTCTTCCGTCAACATTTGCAAATTTCAAAGACTAAGTAATCAAAATTACGAAAAATTTAAAGTTATAAAGTTACAGTCTATTTATTACCCTAAAAAGATAAATACTTAAATATCAAAATATAAATGATACAGAACAAAAATTGCATTTGAGCCCGCATAATAGTTTAAACTTGCTAAACCTATATTAAGTTTAAATTGACTAAAAATGTTATAGTCATAAGTTGTGCAATAATTTCGTGTAAGAATAATGTATGTTATTGAGAAGTGAGTAATAATTAAAACGCAACGCATTAAAAGAGAAATAACATATATGTCAATAGTCTAATCTTATATTATTGAAATAGTAACTAGAAAATCATAGTAAATCAACAGCATCTATCACGTTCAGATAAAATCAATACGGAAATTTAAATTTTGACTATGATTAATCAACATTCACTATTACTCATGACCAATCCACAATTTTTAGTTGTAGAAGACTCGTTTTGCAAAACAACGGCCAATAGCCGTTGCGCAGTCGTAATTAATTAGTATCGACCATTATTTTATGCGTTTAACCATGATTATTAATTAATCATAGTGAAAAATTATATTTCTTCTAGTGCTGACTTATAGCGCTTGAAAATTACAGATGAAATTGCCATGCATTCAGAAGCAGTAAGAATGTGCAAATCAAGGAGTCGTGAGTGCAAATCAGGTTGATGTTCCTCTCGTAATTGCAACATAGTTTGTGGGACCGAAGGTTTTTAATTTGAAAAATGTGAACGTTTCAAATACTATTGTGTTCAGTAGTGTGGCTCTGGAGGCGGAGTTGGCGGAACTCCTCCAGACCCCTGCCCCCCCACCATCAGACCCCTGCCCCCCACCATCAGGTTACGGTTAATAATAAGCATGCACTTTATAACATAAGTAAATTCGATACATATGTTCCTTCTATATATAATTGGCCTTTGTTCTTAATTTTGCTTATTTTTTTTATTCTTAATAATAAAATCGAATGCTTAAATAAATTTATGATAACTTTATATGGTGCCATAATTAACTTATATAACTTAATTGGGAAATTTATTTTCATATTGTATTTAGGGTCAATACACTTTTCATCCCATAAGATTAAGGCACTCACTAATGGGCAAAAAGTACAAGAATTTTTACTTTAAGTCCTTTCGTCATATTCCTTTAGTATTTTGACGAAAACAACTGCTAAATACCCCGTTGTTAACTCTTCGACTTTCTGTATAACAGACATGTGCTTAGCACCTTTCTTTTCTATCAAACTACAAATTAACAAAATCCCGATGAAATTAATGATTAATAGTAAGATTTTTTTGTATATTTTATAGAACTATTAATGAAAATCCAGTAACTAATGGAACGAAAAGTATATAAATTTAAGATATCGGATGAAAAATTCTATTTCACCCAAATTCTTTTCTATATACAGTGTAAAAGCAAACATATAATATACAATTTTGAACATTCTCTTCAAGCTAAGGAGGAGTGAATTGTTACTTAGACAACATCAAGATTCTTATTGTATATGCAAATAAAATTGAGATTGAGATGGTAACTATGAAACGGATCGGAAGCGGTATATAGAAGAGGATGAAAGAAAATGTAGATCAAAAGTACAAAATTGCAAAAAATTATTGAATTATTTACCTACGTTGCTTGCGATAAAGAGAAGAACGATGATAGTAGAAGATGATGTGCGTAGCGAGTTAGGCTTAAGGACTTTGAATTAGTCAATTTTATTTGCTTAACCTGACATTGGATAAGGGGACATTTAATTTCATCTAAAAGAATATAAGAAAATAATTAGTTCGGACTTTCTTTGTTCTGAAATCATATTCCTTCTTTTATTACAGCTTTGGGATGCCACACACCGTGGATTTTTAAGAGTGGTAACCACGACTAGTTTATACGTCAAGAAATTGCTCCGACAACAAATGTTGGATATTATTTTGAAGCATCATAATCTAAATCTACCCTTCTCCACTATTTCAATTAGTTTAGGTTCATACTTATGGATTCCAAAGTGTAATATATCATTATTTTCTTATTATGCAGTTAAATTCCTAAACATCCATTTGAATTTCGAATAGGCTCAATTGGGTTAATTTTATTTCATCAATATCTTATGGGGAAAAGCACCTTTTGTCCGTTAATTTTAGGGTTTTTTTTTTTACTTTTGGTTCCATTGATTATGGGATTCTCTCACTTTTAATCCTGCAACTTTTAAAAAGTAGCATTTTTTGTCTTATGATACATTTCTGTTATATATTTTAATGGAAAAATAGCACGTGACCATTTAAGTCTTTACACTTTTGGTCCTATATGTTACGAAATTCTCACTTTTGATCCCATAACTTAAAGTAGAACTTTTGGTTCCATGCACTTATTGGCTACGAGGCATTTTCTATTAAAGCGTACGTCATGATACAAAAACTGTTATTTTTTTAAAGTTACGGGACCAAAAATGAGAATTCTATAATCAATAAAATCAAAAGTGCAATAAGTTACAGGATGAAAAATACTATTTTTCCCAATATCTTGAATTGGTTATTATTCATATTATTTGGGAAATGGATGGGGTTGTGTTTAGGGCTTAATCTTCCAAGACTAGGAAGGAGAAAAACAAGGTCCTCTTTTGCTCCTTCACCCAAAAAATAATTACACCTGCAAGAATTCGAACTGGAAAATGGAATATAAAGTCCTTATGGGACTGTACATATCTTGTATACATCCTATGACCCTTTGGACATGATTGCTTTTACATGATGCTCAAAATTAATATCCGTATGTCATGTGTACAAAATAATAAGTAGACCTTATGTCCAATAGCACTTTCCTTCTCAAAATTTTAAATTTTCTATGTCCAACTTTCCAAAATATCGAAATTAGACTCTCGAGAAAGTAAATTGTGGATCATATCAATCTGAAAATAAAATTTTGAAGCATTTCTAAGTTCATTATTATCATTTGAGGACAAAGTGAAGCAAATGTTAATTTTTCTCGCAACATAATCCCTTTTTTGGGTTTAGTCCAAATTCTCGACATTTTGAGGGAGTGCAGTGCAATTTGCGCTATATATATGATGTGGTCGAGGTATATACGAAGGGATAAAACTGAAATTTTTACCTACAGTACAACTACGCACCAGGTGAAACATGATTTTCGAGAAAGGTCTTTTTATAAGAAAAATAACCACTATTCATTGAAAGTGACCATTTTTCTTATAAAAAGACCTCCATCGAAAATCGTGTTTCACCTAATGCATAATTGTGTAGTAGGTAAAATTCTCAGTTTTACCCCTTCGTAAAAATCTCAACCACATCAATATATATATATATATATATATATATATTTAAATCATTGAATATGGCTTTCTTTCGCAATAAGAAATTATCAATAAATGCATATATCTTGTCCGAAGATGAGGGAAAAGCACTAGAGATTAGGACTTGAGAGAAATTTTGAGCTACCTCCGGTACTGTATAAATACTTAGTTATATATGTTTATGTTGAATGGAATGGAATGGGAAGAGGTCAAAATACCAAAAACCAATGGAGAAGAGAATAGTTTGGGTTGTTTGTCTTCTTTTCTTTTTCACTTCTCGTAAGTCTCTCATTTTTTTCGTCTTTTCAGAAATGTATCTTCATACATTATTAGCTGTAAATGCTGAATCATGTGACACGTTTACTTGACTTTCCTCGTGTTATTTACTAAATCTAGAAGAGAAATTGCACCGGGATGAGGAAAAATTAGTTATTGCTTCATTCTCTATAAAGGGAAAAATGTAATTATTTTTCTGTGATATTAAAAATGAGTAAATTATCCTTTTATGAAAAAGAAATAGCAATTTACTTCCCATTTTTTATATTTTGAAGGAGCAAATTATCCCTTGAAGAAAATAAAATTTTATATCCCTGTATTTTAAAAAATATAGCAATTTACTCCCCTATGTTTTTTAAAATGAAGCAATTTACCTCCTTAGACAGGGAGGTAAATTATTTCAATTTAAAAAACACATGAGTAAATTGCTATTTTTTTTTATAGAGAGTAATTTGTTTATTTGCAAAATCACAGGGTAAAATCCATATAATCCAAACTGTGATACCCAAAATATTCGAATAGGCCCCTATGATAAAAAAATACCATATAATCCCCTGTAAAATCTGAAAATGTGCAAACTGTATAATCCCCTATAAAATTTAAAAATGTGCATACTGGCCCCTGGTGTATTTGAACATGAGTATGTTCATGCATAACTTTCATACCTAGGTTAGCACGATTGATGATATCAGCCCAGGTATTAAAAATATATTTTTTAAATCAATGGCCTATATTTAATCTGATCTAAATTTGTGGCTCAAATTTAATCATGCTTATCAAAAATTAAAATTATTATTTTAATATATAAATTTATATTTGTATATATATATCTAAATTTAGTTTTCTTAACCTCCCATATCTCCGCCATCTGACCACTTTTTGGAGCAAACTTACTACTATTGGAAAGTCCGTCTAATGTCGAGCATTTTGATACCCACCCACTAGAAATTTCTAATCCATTGGTGAATTATCTCAATTTTTTCGCTCATAAAATCCTAACCGGCGCCCCCCATCTTCTATTGATTTTTTCCCTGAACATTTTGATACCTTACCCACCAAAAATTCTCCAATTCGTTAGCGAGTTATATCTATTTTTTTACTCAAAAAATCCTAACTTGCACCCCCATCTTCTATCGTGTTTTTCTCCATCATCTGACCATTTCTCGACTTGGGTCTACCACCGTTGGAAAGCCCGTCTGACGATGAGCATTTTGACACCACACCCACCGCCAATCTCCCGTCCGTCGACGAGTTATCTCTATTTTCTATTTTATATTTTTAAAATTTCTTTATATATATACGTATAACTACATTATATTTTTTTATATTATATTTTTAAAATATGTAATAATTTAAATAAAGAAGTAGTTTGGTCATTTATGGGCAGAATATACATACTAGCATTTTGGGCGCGTGAAATAAAATTCTAGAGACGAAGTGGTAATGTGCATCTTTTTAAATTTTACAAGAGATTATATGATATTCTTTTTGTCGTAGGGACCTATTTAAATATTTTGACTATCACAAGGGGTAATACGAATTTTATCCCAATATTCACAGGCAAGTAAATTGCATAAAACCTCATAACTTTTATATGCTAAAGCCGACTCGCTTGCTAGTGTGTAAATATGGCGAACTTCTCTTAATGTTGTTGGTTCTCGAATATTAGTATGCTTGATGTATATGCTATGATATGTATTAATGAATATATTGTTTAAAATGATGAAACAGAGAAGTTTGCGATGCAATGTCAAGCAAGGATGTGCAAATCAAGAAGTCGTGAGTATGAAGGACGCAGATGCAATAATCATATATGCTCCATACTCTGCAAGCACGAAAAGTTCGAAACTGGCAAATGCTACACCTTTAATAAGTGCATTTGTAGCAAGGATTGTGGCCCTGATGCATCAAAACCCACACCAAATCCGCCCCAGACGACACCAATCCAATCACCAACAACATATCGAAATTGATGGTTTTTTGCATACCTACTCTAATATAAATAAAGTGCGTATTTGGAGTGTATATTGAATTTACAATTATGTTGGTATGTTTGTTCTTCTAAAATAATAAAGTATCCAATTGAACGATTTAAATAGAGTAATCTCGTGTTCCGTTTTTATATTTTTTTTTCTCTGTATGAGTGTAACTTTTTTTCTTATATTAATATCATGATAGAAATGTTAACTTATTAATAATGGTAAATGTCTGCACTTTCACTACAATAAATTATATAAATAGTTAGGAAAAATCGAAAGGAGAGTAAATTTGTTAGTAATTAGCAATGAATTTAGTAAGTGGTAATAACTTTAAGTTTTTAAGATTTCAAAATTAATATTAGAAATGAAAATTTTGTTTGCTATAATTACATATAAATTTAATATTGCAAAACATCGTAATTGCCCTCGGCAAAAAAATTGAAAAGCACCCTCCAAGATTTTACTAACAAGTATTTCATTAGTAAAATTTCTAGAAAAACAATAAAAAAAATTGGTGTTAAAATCAACAATGAGCTGATTAGCAAGTCAATATTTTTTTAAATTCATAATAACATAAATTAGAAATGAATTTCACTATTTTACAAGAAATTTGTCTTATTGCTAATGACATTATTTCTTGTAGTATTTGTGTATATGCGAGTGAACAAAAAATTAATCACAAGTTGCATTAATTAATTTTTAGCCAATACTAACATCTTAGGATGTCAAGTATTACTTTGCACATAAAACTTTTCCGTTGAACCCTATGAAGCATATACTTTTGGATAAAATATAATAATCTTTCTTGGCATAATTATAAAGGGTTGAATGCAATTTACCCTCTTTTGGTAATGAAAATGAGCAAATTACCTTCCTATAAAAATAAATAGTAATTTATCCCCTATATTTTAAAAAATGAAGCAATTTACCTTCCTACCTAAGGAGGTAAATTGCTTCAATTTTAAAAACATAAGGAGGTAAATTGCTACATTTAAAAAACACAGAACGATAAATTGCTATTTTATTTTTCATAAAGGGGTTAAGAAATTCAATCACTTCAAAAGGAAACACGGCAGCTTACCCTACTGTGAACATGGATGGATCCTGTCATCAAGGTTCATTTATTAACTGCCCTTTCAGACTTTTAATGTTGTTCGTTTTGTAGAAGAGAAGTTTATTCTGAATTTTAGTGCAATGGGGAGCTACGTAATTGTAGTTAGAATTGGATGTTTATTCATTTATTCTTTTTGCATTGTAAAGTTAAGGGAGCAATTTATGCAGAAAGTATTACTGAATGTTACTTCTACAAGCTTCGTTGTTAACATGTACAGACGGATTTCGACTTTGAGTGACCTAAATTTTTACTCTGCTGTATGATTATGCATGGATTGCTGACTTCTGTTAATGCAGTCGTCTTAGTTTTTTGTAGTGCTAGAGCTCGTGCGTTATGGGAACTTCATGTCTATTTACTGTCATTCTTTTCGACAACTTACGAAAACAAAAAAGCCTCTAATGCTTGGGGTTCTGGAGAGACTAATAGCCAGTTTTTCGTTTGTGGAAGGCAGTATGAAACATTATTGTACTGATGCAGATGTAGTGAGAAAAATATCTTAGTGTTTTGTTTGATGGATACTTTATTTTCTTCTCTTGGTGGAAGGAAAAACTAGATGGAATCGAGGATTCGTTGTAACATCTTAAGTAAGAAATTTTGATCGGAACAGAATGTTCTCTTTTATTTTAAGTTTGTCAAATTATTATCTAATTTGGATACTATAATTCCATCAATATAAAATTAGGACATTGATTTTATTGATTCAGATAAATCGATAACGCTTTAAGATACACATAAAGGGACAAATTTGTAAACTTCAAGTGAAATACTAGTGACTTAATGATTTCAACAACAAATTGATATGCTATTTGAGCAATGTCGATTACTTTAAATTCTTTAAGACACAAAAGTTTATGTGGTTTTATATTAAGTTTTTGAAAAAAAAAATAGTGTGTGGATTTTATGCTCTCCACGTATTCATGTGACTCAGTCGATATCAGCGTGCTGAGCAAGCGTAGTACTCCATACTGGCCCAACAACCAAAATACAAGAGGTCAAGAACCAAGAAATGGCTTATGCTTCTGTGGTTTCTTTAATAGAAACACTGGAAGAAATTAGAGATGGGCATGAAATTCTTTACAACAAAGAACAAATTGAGTGCCTCCTTTCAAAGGTTAGTTTCCTCCAAACCTTTCTTGAAGATTTTTCACAGAAAAACAGCAAAGAAGTAAAAGAACTTGAAACACAGATCAGGGATGCAGCTTATGCAGCTCAAAATATGATCGATTCTTATATATCAAATCAACTTCTTTCAATGTGTGAATGCTGTGTGGATAGGAGTTATACTGTATTCTGTGAGGAGCTGCAACGGGTGGTCGAAAACTTTGATTCAGCAAAACTGCAAGTGATGGAGTTTAGGAACATGGGCTCGAAGAATTTGGCGCCCAAGAATTCTTTTTCAGCTGGTTCTTTGAGATTAGCCTCTGGTGGGAAGAACAGTATGGTGGGATTTGTTGATGAAATGTTGCAAATAAAGGACAGGCTGACTGGACAGCCATCATACAAACTCGATGTTATTTCGATTGTTGGAATGGGAGGAAGTGGAAAGACTACTCTTGCTAGAAGCATGTACGATGATGCTTTTATAGTGTATCACTTTTATACTCGTGCTTGGGTAACTATATCTCAAGAATATCATCTCCGTGAAATCCTGCTAGGCCTCCTAATGTCAATGAAAAAGCTTACTGGGAAAAAATGTGAAGATAGTTATGAAGAATTAGCAGAGTACCTATACAAAAGTCTGAAGGGTAGAAGGTATCTTATTGTTTTGGACGACATGTGGGATATCCAGGTCTGGAATGAAATCAAACTATTGTTTCCAGATGATGGCAATGGAAGCAGAATCATCTTGACTTCTAGGATATCGGATGTGGCTTTGTATGCTAGCTCTAATAGCCCTCCTTATAACATCCGTTTCCTAAACAATAATGAGAGTTGGGATCTGCTTAAAGAAAAAGTGTTTCAGGATGAAAATTGTCCTACTGAATTGGAAGGACTTGGTAAAAAGATTGCACGAAGTTGCCAAGGACTTCCTCTAGCAATTCTGCTAGTTGGTGGGCTCCTTGCCAAGATCCAACGTACACAAAATCACTGGAGAAATGTTGCAGAAAATGTTCCGTCAATTATATCTACACATAATGACCAGTGCTTAGAGATACTATCTTTGAGTTATAACCACTTGCCACAACACTTAAAAATGTGTTTCCTTTATATGGGAGTTTTCCCAGAGGATTACCAAATTCCGGTCTCCAAACTCATTCGATTATGGGCTGCTGAAGGATTTCTAAAACCATGTGGTGATGAAAGTTTGGATGACGTGGGAGAGAAATATTTGCAGGATCTTATAGATAGAAGTATTGTCTTGGTGAGTAAGAGGAAGTTAAGTGGAAAAATTAGGACATGCAGCATTCATGATCTTGTGAGGGACCTTTGTGTGAGAGAAGCTCAAAAGGAAAAGTTTATTCGCACCATTAAAACTGATGATGATCTTTCATCAGAAGACGCATTTGGTTATCGCCGCCTGTGTCTTCATTCAAGTATTCTACACGATGATGCTTCGTTTCGTAGGGATTCAGTTATTGCTGTTCGTGAACATTCAGATGGCCGCTTGAAAGAAATCTATGATGCAATGAGATCGAGCCCACTAATCCATTGTCTTATATTTACTGGTACATATCATAAGCCCTTGAACATTTTTCTCAGGTTTGGATTGCTCAGGGTGTTAGATGCGCTTTCGGTAACTTTCTTTTGGTTCCCCATAGAAGTACTAGAACTTGTTAACTTAAGACACCTTGCTCTCACCTTTGATGGTGAGCTGCCCAGGATGGTCTCCGATCTTCAGAACCTGGAAATTTTAATTGTTCACCAAGTCTTTTGGGGGCCTCTATCGTATCTACCTTTAGAGATATGGAGGATGCCACGATTAAGACATCTCGAGTTCAAAGAAGTTTTCTTCCCTAATTATCCTGGTACACTATATTATGGGAAGAACACTTTTAGTCTTGAAAACCTGCAAACGCTAGTGGGGATACGAGACTTCAGAGTTACTGAGGATGTCTACAAGAGCATCCCAAATGTAAAGAAGCTGGAAATTGTATATGACAAAAACTCCAACACAACGGAGTGGTCATTGTATTGTCTTGATAATCTTGTCCATTTGCATCAACTTGAGTCTTTAAAATGCCACTTCTTGGATGCTCACCGACAAAAGCCAGATCTGCCAGACCTTACCTTTCCCTCAAAGCTCAAAGAGTTGAGTCTGCTAGGCTGGGAAATTCCCTCGAAATATATGACAACCATTGGCTCGTTGCACAATCTTGAGATCCTCAAGCTGCGATTCTGCTCCTTACGAGATGATGAGTGGGAACTAAGCGAAGGAGAATTTTATAGATTGAAAATTTTGGTGCTTGAAGGGATGAATATAGTGCAGTGGAGAGCGGAAGCTGACCATTTTCCAAGTCTCGAGCAACTTATCATTAAGCATTGCAGAAAATTAGAGGAGATCCCTCCTGGTTTCGGAGACATACCAACACTTCAATTAATCAAGGTGGTTGAGGGCAGCCGCTCCTGCGAAAGTTCTGCCATGCAAATCCTGGAAGATCAGCAGAGTTTGGGGAATTATGGCCTCAAAGTGATTACTTAATAAAGTAAAATGTTTTCTTACTAAAGGTGAAGAAAATTTCTAAAGGTTATAAAGAAAATGGTATTCATGTGTATCACATATCAGTTTCTTACTGTGGTTACTTTGTGTCTGAACACGAGGTTCTCATTGACTTCGCCTCACCTCTGTTTATCTCTTTATTTGGTGCAACAGATGTCGAATAACAATAACGTATGCTTATTTCGCCATTGGATCATGTCATGTGTGCTTTATTTCTGTCAAGTCGAAGCTGCAGAGTCCATTATGTACCGAACAGAGCAGGTTTGCTGGTGAATGTCTGAACTATTATTTATGTTGTCATCTTTATACAATGCCAGCCTGCAGGATCAGGATTCTGAAGCTATCACATCTCACACACAAAGGATCTTACGAGTTAAGGTTTAAGGATCAAATCCGCCCAAGGATGTGTGCAGTATAGCATAGTAGTGAGTAAAGCATATGCTACTAAGGATTGTGCTCCTCAGTTCCCCTTCTTTCACTGACTCCACTTTCATCCGGAATGACAGTTTAAATCAGTGCTGAAAGATTTGAAGCTTTATGCGCTGAAAGCTACGGTTGAGAGTTAGAGCTCAATTATAGGATTCAAATTATAACCCGTAGTATCTAAAATTAATAAATATTTAAACAATTAAATTATTTATTTGAAGATATTTGAAAATTATAAAATAATTTTGGACAATTTTTTTTTAATATAGCTAATATATAAAAAACTAAAATTTAATAACCCATTTTTAAGTTTGTTAAAAAAATAAATAAACCTTATAATATTATAGCTGACTTTTCTTTAATTTAACATAACCTCTTACTTCATTTTAAAGATTATGCGTTTTTGTAAAGGATTAACTATATTTTACTATTCGAACTATGACTATTTTTATATTTTGGCACTTAATATTTTTTTTGCGACAACTTACCATCTCAACTTTCAAAATTTTAAATTTTTCCATTTATAATTGTTTTCAACCAAGTTTTTTATTGAAAATGCATCACATGCAGTGCACATGTGATGTTTAAGGGTTATGTGATGTAATATTTTTCATATATGCACATCAAATGATATTTTTTCAATAAAAAAATCAATAAAAAGACTATCATATATGACAAAGTGTAAATTTTGAAAAGTTGAGATGGTAAGTTGACCCAAAAAAATTTAGGTGTCAAAGTGTAAAAATGGCCATAGTTCGGATGGCAAAACGCGATTTACCCTTTTGCAAATTTTGAACTATTGTTAATATATATATTTTGATTATTTTGTAGAATATGAATTATTATATATTTTTAATAACTTTCATTTATATATATAAACTCACATTAGGTTAGAGATATTTTAGTTTTTCAATAAAAAAAATTAATAGATTTTTTTATCTATATCAAAGACCAAAAGTTCTGGAATTGGATTTTCTATTGTTATTTTTATTGTATTTTGTATTCACTTTACGTGTAAAAGTTATATAATTAATTTTATTTAAAAAATATCTTATGCTTATTGATTTTGTCTGGTTCGTGTGATAGAATTAATTAGGATGAGAATGAAATGATTATTAATTCCATCATCTATTCGAAAGTGATTAGTTTGACGTATATCCATGTGATAATATAATATGATGTTTGGTTGAAAAGATTCTAAAATATAATTAAATTTAAAATAATCATTAAAAGTATTATTTTTTAAATTATTTTTATTTTAACATTGTAACTTACGAATAATTATAAAAGATAAAAAACCTCTCAATGCTTTTTGAAATACAATTTTTAAAATAATATTTAATTCTTATAGAATATTTCCTTTATTTTTTACTACGTTTACATAAATATAAGTTCAAAATAGACATTCAGTAAAAATAAAAAGAGAACAAACATTTAATTTTCTAAAATCATTATAAAAATATGATAAAAAAAATTACATTTTGAAATTTAATAACATATTATATTTCCAAAGTTAAAAAAAATGAAGTAATATTTTTTATTAAATTATCATAATTTGAAATATATTTTTTAAAGTATGCATGTATTTTACAAATATATAAAAAGACCCTTTTAATTCTACATTAGACTAATCTATCCCATAAATTACGATTAGACTAAACTCGATATTAATATTAAACTTCGATATTAAATATGTAATTGCACATAATAAATAATCATATGATTCCCTCTCAAAAAAAAAAATATAATTATATGATTCATATCATATATAATCACACGTAGAAACAAGACGACATCATATATATAGAAAATTCAATTCGAAAAAAATTGGGTGGGGGTGGATGTAATAATCGAAAATTTACCTGTTACTGTTACTGTTCATTCAGCGAGTCCCAGTTACTGTCGGAATTGGACACGCTGAAGACCGCACACCAGAATTGGCCGACCATCCAGCGAATCCCAGTCACACCCAAATATATATACAACTCAAACCCCAGCCCACATTATTTTCTCCTTTTCTTTTTCTTCTCCTTTCTTCTTGTTTTGCTTTCCTTTTCTCGAGGGTTTTCTCTCTGAATTCCTCCGGAAGAAACGTGGAAAAGTTCAGGTGATGAATCCATCTTGTGCTAGATGAAGATTCTTATTGCGGATTCATCTAATACTTTTAATTTTGTTGGAATTTTCGGATCTTTTCTGTTTCGTAGTTGTTCTTGATCTGTTCGGATTTTGGATTTGAGTTTTAACGAATGATCTGCTTGTTCGGTTGTTTTCCCCCCTTTTGATGGATATTTGTGGAATTGGTGTATTTCGTCTTTAATCATTGTTTGATCTTGGGTTTGAGATGTGATTTGTATAATTTGTGTTACCTGTAATTGTGCAAATTTACTTGGTTTGTTGCGATGACGGTTTTCTTCTGGGATCTTCTTTGATTGTGTGGATGAATTTCCTTCCTTCCGAAAAAAAAAGAAAAGGGGACATCTCTGCAATGATTAAGCTTAGGTGCACATCACAAAATCTTTTCTTGTATTTTTCTAATCTGTTTCATATACAATTCTGCTTGGGTTTTTGCTTTTATGTGCCTGAGATGTTCGCTCAGGATCGCCGGCTTTATGCTGTATATCTGATAATGGAATATGAGGATTTGACTTGGAATTTGGCATTCTTTTAATCTCAAGTTGGGATTCCCCAATCATCTCACTTCTCTGGTGAAATAAATGCTCAGTTCTCGACAAAACACGATGTGTGAAACATGGCTTACGCAATGGTATGGACACGTTGACACCTTTGCTTGATGGGAGGAAACCCATAAATGGAACTTGTGCAGTTATGCTCATTTGCTACGCTCTTTATATCACGTCTGCTAAAGTACTCTCCTGTGCTTGGGATATATAGGTGATTTTATGTGAATTATGACACACTTCATCCAGTCTATAACTATTTCTTCAAGAATACATGCCCATTAGGAATAAACACAACTTACAGAGGATACCCTAACTTTTCTTTTGTTGCAATTGTTGGAATTAAATGAATTACCAATTAATTGTTTAGATTCGCTTGCACCGTGTCTTCTTCCAGATATTATGATATTTATGATATTGGGAAAAATAGAGGAATCTATATTGAGATCATGATATAATCTGGCAATTTTGTTTCAAAGGTCTTAAACATATGTTGAGAAATTCTTCAATTTTATGTCTTTCTTATGCCATGAGGGAGTGCCTTTCTCTTATCATTAATAAGTTGATAGTTTTTGAGATATTGTTGGGATTCAATTAAATGCCAGATGGTGTTATATATACTGTTGTAGAAATGTGCTGAAAACAATAACAGCTTCTGGATTTCTCATGGTTATCCATTTTGCAACTATTTTACCAGGATAGGACTTGTTGAATTCTAAAGATGCTGGAGCAGTTACTCATATTTACAAGAGGAGGTCTAATCCTCTGGACTTGCAAAGAGCTTGGAAATGCTCTTAGAGGCTCGCCCATTGATACTTTGATTAGGTCCTGCCTTTTGGAGGAAAGATCAGGTGCTGCATCATACAATTATGATGCTCCGGGTGCTTCGTACACTCTTAAGTGGACGTTTCACAATGAACTTGGGCTTGTATTTGTTGCTGTATATCAGCGGATTCTCCATCTCTTGTATGTGGATGATTTGCTTTCCATGGTTAAGCAAGAGTTCTCAGAGATTTATGATCCAAAGCGAACCTCGTATGATGACTTCGATAACATATTTCAACAGCTTAAGAAGGAAGCTGAGGCTCGTGCTGAGGAAATGAAGAAATCAAAGCAAGTTGGCAAGCCTGTGAATAATCAACTAGGTCGAAAGCAAGGGCAGGTGCAAAATGGCATTGCTGATGGTGGCAACAAAAAAAAGAGTGGAGGTGAATCTGGAAATGATGGTAGAGATGGCGACAAGTTCAGAGGTCGCCCATTAGAAAATGGAAATCTTAACAATAATCATGTAGGAAAAGGGGAAGTGCCAGCTACCGGTAATGCCAACGGTAAAGAGAATGGGACTTCCAATACTGGAGCTTTTGATGTAAATAAGCTACAGAAGCTTAGGTCTAAAGGTGGAAAGAAAACTGAAACTGTTGTTAACAAGGTTTCGAAAGCCGTTGCAGAACCAAAGAAGAAGATAACTAAAAAGAACAGAGTTTGGGATGATTCACCTCCAGAGTCAAAGTTAGATTTCACAGATCCAGTGAGTGAGAATGGGGAACAGAACATATCAGCAGTTGTTGCAGCAGATCAGGGAGAGAGTATGATGGACAAGGAGGAGATCATTAGCAGTGATAGTGAATCTGAGGAGGAGGACACAGGGAAGGATAATAAGACTGATACAAGGAAAAAGGGCTGGTTCTCATCCATGTTCCAAAGGTATGTCTTTCACCCAAAGACAGTGAAAATACCCGTTCCTACTGAACTTCTATATTTTTCTTTCAACTTATACAAACTTTTATTATTTTCTTACAAGTTATACAGTATACCAATATAATATATATTGGAACATCATTGCAACTATGTTTTACTAAATCTGCTTCCTTTATTCACTAAAAACTGTAGTGGAAAAAAGGTGTGCAGAGTAACTAATCTTATTCTTGTTTTTACTGTTTCCTGTTTGAGCGAAGTTTTTGAAATCATATTGCATTTTCTGCTAATATCATAATTATGTCTTTATGCTAAATTCTAAAGATGTAAATATGTTTTGCATACAAATCAAAACCATTTAACGTAAGATAATGTAGCAAATGATCATATTGCAATATGTTTGCTGCATTGAAGATAAGTTGTTGTGCTGAACTCATTTAGTTAATTTGTTATATGGCTTGTTTGCTTGCATGTTTAGATGTTTCTCTTTGTTGTTGTCATAGTGAAATCTGCTATCTTGTAATTTGGATATTCATTGTTGTACCATACGGTTAAATATCTTCTGACTAACTTTTCTGGGTTCAGTATTGCGGGTAAATCAAACTTGGAGAAGTCTGACCTGGAACCAGCTCTTAAAGCTCTCAAAGATAGGCTTATGACCAAGAATGTGGTATGTTCTTCCCGCGTCCTATATAGTTCTTCTTCCCCTTGGTTTTAGAACTTCAGTTAATTAATGTGACAACTAGTTTGTTGGTACTTACCTTTGCTCATAAGAAAGAGCATTGTGTCTGATTTCAACTATGTTAATATTTTGCCCTGTTTGCTTTTTCAAATAATTTATTAAACAGGCGGAGGAAATAGCTGAAAAACTTTGTGAATCAGTTGCTGCAAGCCTTGAGGGCAAGAGGCTAGCCTCTTTTACAAGAATTTCTTCAACTGTTCAGGTACTACAGCACATCTGACCTTATAGGAAAAAGCAAAGGCATATAGAACGAAAAAGGACTCCTTCATGTGAAAATATTGCCTGGAGTTGAAAGTTTCTTCCTCCTGTTTATGTGGTATTTTAACTGCAGTATAATTTCACATTGATTTTTCCAGGCTGCTATGGAAGATGCCCTTGTTCGCATTTTAACTCCTAGACGCTCCATTGACATTTTGAGGGATGTGCATTCTGCCAAGGAGCATGGGAAACCATATGTTGTGGTTTTTGTTGGAGTTAATGGAGTTGGTAAATCTACCAATCTTGCCAAGGTTAGTCCTTATTCACATGGATTTAAATTTAACTCTTGGCGAATTGCAGTTTTTTAATTTCTCACCATGCCTTCTGCAGGTTGCTTACTGGCTTCTGCAGCACAATATCAATGTAATGATGGCTGCTTGTGACACGTTCAGATCAGGTGCAGTTGAGCAGCTGCGTACCCATGCACGTAGACTCCAGGTAGATTATAGTGCGCAACTAGTAATTTGTTTGAGATATTAATCTTGCTGAGCCTGCTCTAATTATGAACGATATGAATTGCAACTTCCAGATCCCCATATTCGAGAAGGGTTACGAGAAAGATCCTGCGATTGTGGCGAAAGAAGCAATTCAGGAGGCCAGTCGAAACGGTTCAGATGTTGTTCTTGTTGATACGGCAGGAAGAATGCAGGTAATTGGCATGTTTTCTGGTTCCGGTCGCCTCCACCTTCACCGTCTTTTTCTTGCCTAAAACGTGTTGGTAAACGAATATAAGCCTGTGCAATGCTACTATCCTTTATTATATAGAGACTTCACCCTGAACAGCAAACAAGCAGCTGGGGCTTATGTTATCTCAATATTTTGCGGAAGTTAATCTGCTTTCTTGTGGTGGTATTTTCCATGTCAATTGCCTGTTTATCATTCTATTAATATTTGGCAGGATAACGAACCATTAATGCGAGCTCTATCAAAGCTTATCTATGTGAACAATCCAGATCTGGTTTTATTTGTTGGTGAGGCACTTGTGGGAAATGACGCTGTTGATCAGTTGTCAAAGTTTAATCAGGTCCACTGAAATCTATTCTTTCCTATTTCAACATTACGTATAATTCTTCATCATCATCTTACCAACGGATTTTCTTGATTGTACTGCAGAAATTAGGTGACCTCTCACCATCTCCCAATCCCAGGTTGATTGATGGAATCCTGCTGACTAAGTTTGATACCATTGATGACAAGGTGAACACATAATACTTCTTTTCCTTCCGTTAAGCTTGTCTTAACTTCCATGCACATTTACTTGCACTTGGCATCTTGATGGCAATGCATTGATTTATATACCTAATAAATGGCTTAGGTGGGAGCTGCATTGTCCATGGTTTACATCTCTGGAGCACCTGTGATGTTCGTTGGATGTGGGCAGTCATACACCGACCTGAAGAAGCTCAATGTCAAGTCCATCGTCAAGACTCTCCTTAAATAAGAGTAGTCTGGTCTGGACCTTTCTTAGTTAAGTTTGTACATGTCCTGTCGACTCGTATCTTCATCTGTTTCTCAACTTGGTTGTGTGCTTGCTTCCCGTCTGTGATCTCACTGTCTTTGCTAATAAAGGTGAATTGCCCCAAGTAAACGCAGTTTTGGTACATTTCTATTTCCCCTGTCTGATTCCTCTCTCTCTCTCTCTTTCTAACTTTAAATTAGTATTTCATTTTGTATTTTAATCAGTTATCTTATACTTTCCGTGTCTGAATTTCATGTTATTGTCTCAAAATGAGATTTACTGAGGGCTAACTTTTAGGTATCCAAATCCCCTTTTAAATCTGTACTATATGATAAAAGCAAGAGGTGGTCTTTGGTGTGGTTTTATGCTAATAGACACCCACATACAGTAGTTACTATATTGTATTATTTAATGATGGAAATTAGCAATCTGTGTTTGATTTGATATCCTACAACCATTCTAATATTTTCACTTTTATTCGACATTTAGATTAGAGAAAAATCGTGTATCTATGTTTTTTAAAAATATGCGACTTGTAAACGCATCTAATCCAGCTATAAGTTATTCCCATTAAGAGCTTGTTGGACTAGGCTCGAAACACACGTATCAGAAAAAGTCAAGTATAAAAAACAGTTTTATGTTAGAAGTGAAAAATGAACCTAAATTACAAGGAAAAGTAAATTAAATGTATATAAAACCTTCTTCCAAGCCCAATTTTGTTTTCATTTGCTTTCATCGAAAATTAAGTAGAAAAATGAAGATATAGGGCTATAAGGTAAACTCCTATCTTATTTTTTATTTACTGTACTACGGTAGAAAATTCACGACAAAATGCATACAATTCTCTTATGTTTTAAAAAGTTTGCAAAAATAGTCCTATTGTTATGAGAATAAGCTAAAAATCTCCTTGTATTTGTGTAAACTCAGCAACAAACATCCTCTCGTTAGTAATTAGCGGAAGGTGCATTACATACGCTCTTTGCTTTTTACCTTTTCTTTAGGTGTTTTTTACTAAAATATCTTTTTTTACTAACGAGGCCGGCCATACTCAATTTGATAAAGAATTTGCGGGGGTAGTTAGTTTTTTTTTTAATATTAATAATATATTTTTTAAATTATTAATTATTTATATATAATATAAATTAAATAATTTGTTGAATCTAGACCTTTTATTTTTTTTAAAATCTAACGGTTGAGATAAATTGATTAGATTTAACGATCAATAACTGTCATTAAAATAAGAAATAATATATATTAGTAAGGGTATAATGGTAATTTTTAAACAATTAACACCTTTAGCTGGATTTAGTAGAGAGAGGGCAATTGAGTTGAGTTTATCGAGCTGAGTTTTACAAAACACTGGGGGAGCTTTTAGCCTATTCTTATAACAGGAGGATTTTTTTTTACAAATTTTTTAAAATATATGGGGGTTCTATGCATTTTATCCGAAAATTCACCTATAAAACAAGACTCCATTTGTTTTGAGATATTGATATTTAACAAATGTTTCATTCTTGTTTTGTTGCGTATTTTTATTAATAAGTTTTGTAGGTTTAAATTTTACATTTTTACTAATTTAAATTTAGTTTTGTGATAATTTGTTTATTTTTTAATTCAAAACGAAGAAAAAAGGATAGTTTAGTAAAATTATAAAAAATTAATATTTTTTTTATCAATTTATTTTTCTCACATCAAATTATAAAAAATATGTAAAATTTTCTTCCATTCCCCTTCCCCTTCACTTTTCATCTCCTTTTTCTGCTCATTGGGCAATAGAATGTTTACCCCTACTTGGGTGAAAGTAATTAGCAACTGCAATAAAAATAAAAAGTCAGGTACAATTATTTTTTCATGAAATTTGATACAATTACGTATTTTTTGTTATTTAAAAAATTAAAATACTCTCTTAAATAAAAAATACTACATAATTTTTAGACGATAAAGTGAAAATTACGATCTTACTCTTATTGGTTTTTTAAAAAACATGTTTGTGAAAATATATATAAAAAAAAGATTAAGGGTGTGCAAATTAAATAATTCATAAAGCGTATTAGTCCATAAAAAAATAAAAAAATTTAAAAAAATATATAAATTTGTAATTCATAATTCAAAAGGTATTTTGATCAGTTCACTACAAAAATTGAATCGAAATCTAATGAAAATTAACAAAATGTGCTTGTCTTTAGACGACCGTCAACATGGCTGAGAAATTTATAAATTTTTAAAAGATAACAAGTATTTATAATTATATCAAATATTATAAAAAGTGATCATAATTTATCCTAAAAAATGAAGTTTATTCATTAGAATCTATACATCCAAACTCTTTCATATATATGTTTATACAACTAAGTATATGTTTAAATTTATACATGAAAACTTATATATATCTAATAAAAATCTCATAAGGACTGACCCTTTCTGAAATCACCAAAAAATATTTAGCAAGGATAAGAAATTTTTCTTTGAATATTAAGTATAAAATAACTTGTTTTTTTTCTTAAATTGGTAATTACATTTATGATTATATCAACCTCTTAATAAGTTGAGCAATATATCAGTTCAACCAATACATCAATATAACTAAAAATACTAAATAAATTACAATAATACACATAAAATTAAAATAAATAATCACATAAAGTGATACAAATATTCATATACTTGATGGGACTCGAATTCATGATCTCAAATTAAGATAAATTTTATAACACTCCCTGTTTTGATGAAAATACAAGATATCCTCTTGTATTATTTTTATATGTAAAAAACCTTCAGTATTATATGAAATACTGCACGAAAACCCCTCGTTGTTAATAATTATCAGAGTGTGCATGAAACACGCATGATTTACGAGTGGGCTTGATTTTTGCATGTTTTGCCTAAATTTTGAGTGGTTATTGTCTATTTTGCCATACCTTTGAGATATAAGGCCTTCTTAGAGTATGTTTCGTTGGAGTAAAACGTGAATTTAAGAAAAGTGGAAGTAAAAATGAATATATAAGAGATAATTTGGTGTTTGGTTAGAGAGAAAAGATGAAGGTGAAGTAAAACTCGATGTATATGAAACTCCTCCACAGTCTAAATTTATTTTCGTAAGTGAAAGTATAAGGCCAAAAAGACAAAAAGTAAAGTCGACAAAGTTACTAATATTTGAACTCGAATTCGTTCGTTGAGAATATTGTTAGTAATTTTTATTTTATTTAAACTAAACAGTTTAAAATAAACGAGCAATATTCATTTCGATGAATATCTTTATTAATTAAAAATATTCTTATTCTTATTTTTATTGGATAAATATTTCTATTTATAAGATTTTTAAATTTTTGATATACTAAAAATATATTAGTATAATATTAATTTATGTATTTTTAATACAAAATGAAAAGAAGGATTATTCAGTAAAATTATAAAAATTATTTCTTTCTTCTTAATCTGTTTTCCTCGTACGAAATAAGGAGAAGTATTTGAAATTTTCTGCCTTTCCAATCATACCAAATAATTTGAAAAAAAACTATTATTCTTTCCCTCCTCCTTTCCTTTCACTTGCCTCCCCTTCCACTTCCCTTTTTCTTTCATTTAAACCAAACGAATATGGATTACGATAACACATGACCTTGAGCAAAAACCAAGTCGACAAATCTGAATCCAAAATGTGATAATTGACAAGACACTAACATATATCAAAATGTGCACAACACAGAGCATTCAACAAAAATCAAGTATTATAGTCTGTCACCAAAATCCATCATTCCAATTTGAATTAGAAACAAAACTAAACATCCCTCTCTTTGATACTGTGTTTGTGTAGATATGTGCTTTCTGGCAAAGGAGTTGTGCTTGAAGTTCCACTTCTATTTGCTCTTACCCAATATGAATTTGAAACTCCCTTGATGCTTGATGATATGGATTGCGTTGTTGATTAACAACCATGATTCAAAGTCGTGGTATTGGTGATAATATCGGTCGTATTGTTTTACATCGATCGCAGTGTATCGAGATATTATCAGGCGATACGAAACAAATATATTATATACTTAAAAAAAATATTCTAAAAATATAAGTATCACAAATTACTATTTAATATTACAAACAAAAACTTTTATTGGTACCAAGCATTGCTAAATTAATCATAGAAGTGCTTAAAAAATTCATACATATATAAAACTAAAATATAAGCACACGAAATACACTGCATAAGGGTTCTTTTGACTATATTTATTTTCTCAAATCAGTGATAGTTTAGTCAAAGTTGTATCAAAGCTGTCGATACATAATAGTTTCAGATAATATCGCTCAATTTTCTCAGATCAGCAAGGACCAATCCGGATACATATCGACCGATACTTTGACCATGTGACCAACATTGTTTCTTGAAGTTTTTGGGTGGAGACATGGTTTCTTTTTTGAAGCTTACTTGAGAGTGAAACAGGATTTGTTGTTTTCATAAAGCTATTGTATGAACCTACGGTGAGATAGAAACAATATTATTATTTTTTTTTATAAGAAACAATCAATTTATTGAAAAACAATAAATGAAAAGTATTGTACAAGTACCTGTGGGGGTCTAATAACATTTGAAGAACTTTTGTGAGGTGCATATTGTTGAGCCACCTGTAAAAAAACAACATGAATTGAGGTCTACTAGTTCAATAACAAAGAGTTAGAAATATGTTAATGTTATAATACTTGAAATACCTTAAGTACCTTGCAGAAGCTGTGCTTGATGATAGTGTGGGCATCTGTAGAACAACCAAATAAACAAATAACTACTTATAGTTTTTTCTTTTTTTAATTTAATAAGAGAATTGTCGGGATCTCCGTTCCATCTAAATATGACTAAAAGAATAAATTCCAATTTTTTTTTTTTTTTCCTTTTCTTTTTTCTACTTCTTGTTTTTCCGTCGTGACTCTTTTTTCCTTGCTCTTCTCTTTTAACCAAAATCCTTTATCTAGTGTATCTCCTCTAAACCATCAACAAATCAAATAAGACACCACAACAAAGAAGTATTTACAGTTTATCAACACTTTATAAAACTGTATAAGTATATACAATTTACCTCATCTAAAATATGTATTCTTTCTGCTGCAATTGTTGTACTTGAGACATTTGTAGGCTGAGTTTCCTGTATCAAATGCACAAAATATCATGATTGAAATATTTACAGTTTATAAGTTAAAATAAGTAAAGAATAAGTTTTTTATTGCACCTATATGAACTTGAATTGGATGAAGAGGATTTGGACATTCTCTCTTGTTGTGGCCTTGTCTCACAAACATTCACATGTGTGAGTTAGACCCTTTCTTGACACAATTGCTGGTTCTCTAATGTCATTGGCATCTATTCTTGGTTTTGCATGTGGAGGGTCTACAGGTCCTAAAAGGGATTCTTCAAAGTCATGCATCATTGGAATTGGGTTTATTATGTAACTCTACACTTACAGGTATACATCCTTCTTGAAGTAGGCATCTACAAAGGATTCCATACTCTGTCTATGGTGGTCTATGGCAGCAATTGCATGATAGTATGGGTATCCACACAACTAGAACATCCCACAACTGTAGTGCCTGTCGTTGAGGTATACAATGTGGTTTTGCACGAAGTGCATAACCTCAAGTTTGTCTTCCCCATCCAACTCGGAAAGCAATTTCTGCTTTCATGGTTTTGCTTTTCAATCTTTCTCATTATATTTGGATCTACATCCCTATTGTATCTTTCCATCCTCTCTCTTTTTGTTTGAATTCTTGCCATACATTTCTTTCTAATCCATTCAAACATCTCTGTGATTGGAAACTCTCTTGCTTCAAGAATGTAATGATTAAAAGATTCAATCTGACAACCACATCACTTTTTGACCTAGCAGGAGAAAAACATCCTGCCTAATGATGGGCTAGAATTTTAGTAAACCATCCAAAGTCTGACCCTGCCCATTTTAGGATTAACCCTCTCTATTTCTTTCATTATTATCAAGTGGTCTTTCACACTATAAGTTGAAGCACTCTTCCCAAACAATTTGTTCAATTCTTGCCCCTTGAATTTTGATTGAAATTGTTATACATGTGTCTAAGACAAAAGCTATGTTCAGCATGTGGTGCCAATTGTGTGACAACCTCAATTAACCTCTTTTGCCTGTCAGAAATAAACACCTAACCCCTCTGATCATGACTCCCAATATCCTTGAATAGCAAATTTAGAAACCATTCCCAAGTGTAGTTCTCAACTTCAACAAATGCCAATGCAATTGGGTAGATGTTATTATTACCATCCCTCCCTATAAAAACATTTGACCCTTGTACAATTCTTCTAAAAAAAACACCCATCAAGCCCAATACATGGTCTACAACTATCTAAGAACCCATCCCACAAATCACTAAAGCACACATACATTTTTTGTAGCAGTGGGAGATTTAAACCTCTGTAAACTTTCAGTATCATAGAGTTAGAGGGTTATAGTTGCAGATAGTGGCACAATAATCATAAACATGTTATTTGTTGCTTTATGTCCCCTTTCATTAGATCAGAAGAATATCTTTTTGCCCTGTGTACCTTATGCAGACTTCATCAACCTGATTTTATCCTATTATCTTGTTTTACAAAGATTCCAACCACTTAGAAGGATTATCTCTTACAAATTGCTTCAGCCACTTTCCAGTACATTTATAATTTTCTTGTATGTTTTGAGTTTTATGAGCACATGTATGCCTTCCCTTAATTGATTATATCATAAATGTGGTGGTTCTCATTATTGGAGAAGCACGAATTCTCCATTCACACCCATTCTTGCACACAACAGTTATTTTGGTTTTCTCATTTTTAATGAAAGTCAAATCCCATTTTTGGCAAATGCCTGCCATAATCTGCTGACCTATTGACAAAAGTATCATCATTTATTGGCCCCTCCAAATCCTCCAACATCCATGGATACTCTGAGGCAGATTTATCTCTTTAATTCTCACTGTTCCCAACACCCTATCCACCAATGAGCTTGCTTTTGTATCTACTGACAATACATTGTGCTTGTGGGATGTTAATAAAAATATTTCAATTTTTGTTCTATTCATATAACGCATAGCATAAGAACTAATTTTAATGAAAATCAACCAATCTTATTTGCCTGAAAGATAGGATAACATGCTATAAAAGTAAAGAGAAGGAGTTGGTAAAAGCCTTAATTCCTCAGAAAATTAGAGTTGACACTATAAAACTTAGATGCCCTGAAGGTTAAAAACAAATTCAAGTTGTATTCGATATCTTTGGGAAAGAAAATTATTTTTCTTGTGATGACTTATATCATTTGTAGCAACCTATTGTGGAAAAATATGAACGCATGCTAGAAAGAACAAGTTATGAAATTATTTCTGCTGGTGTTGTAGGATGAGGATACAAGAGTATGATTTTGGGTTAAGTTTTTTCAAAAATCATAATCATAGGGAAGAAAAGGTAACGGTATGAAATTTCATCCCGAGGTGACTTCACCAGACTTGCTTTTAGTCTGATAGGAAATCAAACTCACAATTGTAAGAACTGAAGGCCTAAGACTACTTATTCCTTCTCGAAAGCTGCCCGTAAATGCCTTTCTTACTAGGCTGATAGTAGTGAGGTCGAATCCCAGGGGAATTCCCTTTAGAAAATATGAGAATCAGTCTAGATCATGTTACCATAAGAATTGAATAACTAGTCCCTTTTCTATATACATATCGTTAGGTAATAGGATAATGCCCATAAATTTTCGTAGTAAACTTGGTAATTGTGTTGCCAAATTAACTCATCCTAAAATGCAAGATAAAAAGGAAATTTGGTAAGACTCATTTGTCTTTCGAGCAACAAGGTTTCAGCAAAGTTTCTAAAGAAGAACTTATGATTTTTAAAGAAGCTATACAGGAGATAAGTCATTAGACATAAACGAAGAAAGTAAGTTTTCTCCCAAAAATATTAAAAGACTTATCCATAGGAATGTAAGCTAGAACCCTTTGGTATGGTGGGATAGAAATAAGATCGAAGCTACTTTGAAGGTTAAAGAGGAATGCAAGTATGAGTATGTTCGAACAAACTCATCCAAGTGAATATGGAGGATAAAAAGGATATGCAGGAGATCATCAAGGAGCATAACAATCTTAAAGTCATTGAGTTTGGAGTCTTTGCTTACAATAACCTTGTTTTTCTGGTGAAAAATTATGGTGAGATAAAAATAAGTATTGAGTTGCAAGAACACATTGGAGAAAATTCACAATTGTTTTTGGTATTCTTAAAGATAAGAAACAACTTCAAAGCTTGTTGTGTACCGTCTATGTAGATGCCAATGATTATAGATGGGAAGCAGTGCTCATGAAGAAGACGACTATTAGTGAACAACCATGTAGATATACAGAAAGATTATTCAATGAACAATAAGCCAAAGTTTGGCAAATCAATGAGGGAGTTCTTTGTTGTTTCAAAGACGTTTAAGAAATGGCCTTTGTTCTTACTAGCCAAAGAATTTACTTCAAAATTAATAATATGAATACTAAAGCTTTGACTAAAATAAACTTGAATAAAATACCAAGAAAGCTCGTATTATTAGATGGCAAGCTGAATGCCAATACTATTATTATTATACTATTGTTGTTATTAAATATCGAAAAGTACTCTTGTAGATTTCTTGACGAGATGGAGGTTTCTGAAGCAAACTCCATTATTGTAAGGCTTAGGTACTTCAGGAGAATCTTGAGGAGCTTGATAAGGAGTTTGGACAACTTGCAGTTAAAGCCCAAATAGCTAGCCAAGTCCAACAAGCTGATATTGACACTATCCAGATCAGGAGTACCAAACTTGGTTCTAGCTCGTTATGGCATGGTGTACTAGAATGAATGGGAAAGGCATCGGCTTCAATGATGGCTCAAGAGTTAAGAGAGCGTAGCTCTAAACCTGTAGCGACAGATTCAAGTACAATTTGCACGAGGTCATCACCAAACTCTAGTGAAGAGACAACAATTGAATTACAAGAAGTACAAACTCCTGATAATTCCAGTCAACCTAACACCTTTGGGGTAAAAGAGGGAGAGATTAACATTAGCCAATTACATATACTTCTAAGGTTAATACTAACGATTTAGTATCTTCTATTTTTTGCTTGGAAGGTGTACCAGAGAATGTTGAAAAACTGGTTTCCCAAAAGTAATCGACTGAAGCAAGACCATAGTAGACGCATCCAACAAGTATAACCAGATCTGGATGCTTGAAAGGTTGAAACTCGAAGAAGTCCGAGACTGGTATGCTTTTGGAGCTCTTGTCACCAGGATTTTTTAAAATCTCAAAACTTCCAGAATGGATCAGCGGGGCGGTCTGTGACGTTTAACAAAATAATCCCCACCTTAAGCGAGAAAATATTTTGGAGCTTAAGTTTATCTCAACAGCTCCAGAAAATGCCGAAAAAGGGTCTCATTTGACATTCTATTTCATCAAATTGTAGAGACTTGACATGGTAGCATTCATTCCTTAGCGAAGATAAAATATCTACTAGAAGAGTTTGGAGATATTGGGTCTGTCTCACTAAGATGGACAAAGTGAAATGTGTTTAAAATATTTTTAAATTAAATGGATCATTATTGATAAACTCCATGACAGAGAAAAGCACCAAGTTCGCTAAAGCTTGTTCAAAAAGAAATCAATGCTCGTTTAGGAGAATAAGCTGCCTGCAACATATGCCACAAAGAAGAAGAAATGCGACATGATGTATGTCAAACAATGGCACAATCACATACCCCTTGTCGCGAAAAACCCTTGTTCGAGTAACCTAAAAGAAACTTGAAACCAGAAAATGGTAAAAGAAGACAAAGACGACAACAGTCAGAAAAGAGGACACCAACTAGCGAGCACATGGCAGACAAGTCATAATAACCACAGTTGAGAAATTGAACAAAAATAGGTGAGGGACACAATGACATCATCTAAAATAAGTTTGAAGTCCGTAATTAAAGTCCATAGGCTATTATAAATAAAAAATTAGGAAGCAGATGGAGGACATCAGAAAAATTTCTCCAACTCTTCAGAAAATAAAGCGAGACTTTCAAAATTTTAATTGTTAGGTTTTTTTTTCAGCGTATAAGGATTTTTCCAAAGAGTGAAGTCCTCTTTTTCATGAGAGGGTAAATAGTTGTCTCCTCCAATAGAGGAATTAATATTTTAAATATTTTTTCAATAAATTAAAAGCTTCTGTTCAAACTCGATCATCCAAAATTTTACTAAGTCTTTATATTGAAGTGTTTTTATTCCCTAAGGTAGGAAACAAAATAAGCCATGTTGTTTGTTGCTGAAGAAGAAAATACTTGCAAACCATATGTTGTGGTAGTGTAGCTGGAGGAAGTCCGTAAAATTGAGAACTTGAAATTTCTAAGAAAAAGACGGTCAAAATAAGGTATGAATTTATGGAGGTTTAATTTATTTTCGAAGCATGTCAGGTCTACCTTAATTAGAGCATGTAGTGGACTATGGTTATTTTTTATTAAAAGGGCAAAATTGTTATAAATTGGATTAAAGGACCAAAATCTCGAACATTTGAAAGATACAGTATCAAAATTGCCACCTCCAAAGTTAAAGAACAAAAATTGTCAACCCCTTATAAATATAGGACCAAAATTACAATAAGCCCTATACATATCATAGCTTTCTCTTAAAATTAGGATAAATTGCATATAATTTCTCAGTATTTTAAAATTTTAGCTAAAAACCCCCTGTGTAAAAGAAATAGGCAAAAAACCCCTGTATTTTTTAAAATTATAACACACTCCCCTTCCGTTAATTGTGGTTAGTACCGTTAAAATTTTTACCAAATTGCCGTTATACCCTTGTAATGACAGCCTTTAATCTTACTAGTAAAAAAATGGATAGTCCAGATTTGAAGTAACTTAAAGTATATTTTTTATTTATATATATACAATTATACATATAAGTATATACATACTATACATATAATTTTTATTTATATATATCGTTATACACAATATAATTATATATATATATATATATATATAGATGCGGCGACGGGAGCAACTCTATGATGGGCAACGTCGTTCTATGGATGGCCACGCATCGCCGCTTTGACGCCTCCCAAAGCCTTGTGGCCGCGACCCATCACTTTTAAAATTTAAAAATAATAATAATGTATTATAATACTGAAAAAAATATCGTAATTTAATAATTATTTATATTATATAAGAAAATTTAAAAAGATTAATATAATGTTTTTATGTTTAATTAATATATTGTATGGATAAATATAATTTATTTTAATATATTTAAACTAAATAATAATTTAATTTTGTTAATAATATATAATTGATTGATATTTATATTTAATAAATATTAAATTTAAAATGTGAATTTTAATATATTTATTTTTGTTTGGTGATTTTTCAATTTGAAATTTTAACCTTTAAAAATTTTATATACTTTTTAGGTTTTTATATTTAATTAATATATTTCGTAAATAAATATAATTTACTAAAATATATTTAGATTAAATAATAATTTAAATTAATCAATAATATTATTATTTATTAAAATATATTTACATGTAAAAAAGGATGGTAAAATGAACATTTGCACATATAAAGTAATCCTAAAAAAGGTAAAAAATGAAGCCCACTTACGAAATAGGCGAGTGTCAACTACTCTCCATTAATTTCTAACAGAGAAGGACTTTTTTACTATATTTTAAATAATACAGGAGTTTTTTCGCCTACAAAATTAATACAAAGAAATTTTATTTCAGTAAAACATACCGAGAGCGTTATGCAATTTACCCTAAAATTAATTAGTGTTGTCGCTGGTGGCAGCACATTCTCTCAATAAATGTCTATCATAAATGTACCTTTCAAGCAGGTAATAGATTAATAAAAAAAATGAAATTTGTTAAGCATTCACACAAGGTACATAGGTAGAAAGAATATAGACAAGACTATGTTTGGTATATCAAAAGGATCATTAAGAAATCAAATTGCAATATGCTACGCGTTCACATTGACTATCTATGAAAAATACTATACTTTATACCTTATTATGTTAGGTATAGTCTTTTAACACGTTCAAACATATTATTGGACTCTCCCCAATTTTCACCTTCAAACCCTCTACTTACTTTTTTAATTAATCAAACAAAAGTGACAGCCAAGAATATTAAAATAATTGACCTTGACTCAATAAGCAAACACCATATATATATATATATATATATATATATATATACCTTGTATGAAATTCTCAATTTATGTCTTGAAATTGCAGAAACGTTGTATGTTGCTAATTAGTCTCCATGAATCTATTACCTTCATCATGATCAGTTTGTCTTAGCCATAATATTACCTCTTGTAATTAGTTAATGATGTCTGGTTACGACTCATGCATGATTTTGTAAGCAATTTCTAGTAAGTGGGCTGTCCTCATCCATCTTGAAGAAGCAGAATTTGCAGAAAGATCCTTCTCTCACTTGTTGCAGGTAACAGGTACTTCTCTAACCCTTTTGTTTTTTTGGATGAGAAAATCGTGATAAATAAAATCAATAATTAAAAAACATTCTAACATATGAGACTAAAAATGCGATTTTTCCATTCAAAGCATTGTCTAAATAACAAAAAAGAACTATTTTGAATTTCTAATTTTAGCTACATCCCAGAATAATTAAGTTAAAGTTTAGGCCTAAGAGTAAATATTCCAGCTTATCCAAATTGAGCCTTATCAAATACTTAATTGGACTAGCTGAGTCAAGTGTAAACAGACAAATAATACTGAAAATATTTCAAATTTCTGTTGTCTTTGCAAAATACACACAATTTAATATATTTTATATTTCAGAAGCGCACACAAAAAGATTCTTAGTCAAAGTAGGTTTGGCTAAACCATATTAATCATAGAACAAGTGTGATACATCTGCTACGTGATTGATCACTTTTCTTGAATTATTCGCTAATACATTACAAGTGTAATGCATTTGCCACATGACTGTTCAGATTCGAGCAAACCTTATGTTACTTAAAATTTCGTCCTATCTCAAATCTTTTCCTCTCTAATCTCCATCTTCCAAAAATAAAGCTTATGAAGTTTGGAAAGTTTCTTCTGTTTGTTATTCTCATATCTCACCAAGCTAGGAAAGATCAAATCCTAAAAAAGCCTTAGAGAAAAAAGAATCCGCATCTTCACAAGTTCTCCTCCACCAAACAAGCTCTGATCAATGCTGCATCCGATGCTCAAACTTATATATATAAATAATTGCAATTATGCCTTCTTCACTTACTATATTTCCCTGATCTTTTTTTAATATCTTTGTATTGACTAATTCATCACTAGATTTGCAGGTTAAATCATGAATTCTGAGGAGAGTCCATTGCCTCAAGATCTGATAATCGAGATACTGTCATGGCTTCCGCCGGAGACCCTCTCGAGCTTCAGAAGCGTCTCCAAATGGTGGTGTTCTACAATCAGCGACCCCAAATTCGTCGCCAAACATCAATACCACTTCGGTGCTTCCCTGAAAAACAGTAACAGCAACCGTATAGTAATTCTGACTGAAAGACACGCAGATCCCCGCGCTCCCCTCAAACTGCGCCTGTTCCCCGAAAGCAATCCTGGTACACTTCCCGTGAATAACATGGAACTAGACCTGGGGAAGAGAGGTGCAGCTGAAAGCTGCAGAATTATGGGTTCTTGCGATGGACTCTTCTGTCTCGCCAGTTCTTCGTCCGATTACGTGGGCATACAACTGTGTAATCCATGCGTTAGATGGGCAACTGGACTACCGGTTCATCGTTTCACCGATGAATTCAATCCAGTCGATCTATACTATGGCATTGGATTCGACGCATCTGTGAATGATTACAAGGTTTTAAAGCTCAGGCGTCCCGTCACTTCCCGCATGCACATGCCTGGAGCAGCTGCAGTGTTTTCCGTGAAGGCTAGGTCCTGGAAAAGACTGAACGTCTCAGTTCCGCCTAATATTCCACTCGGCAGGTCAGTTTTCCTGCATGGATTTGTCCACTGGCTCACCTGTTTACCGTCGTTATACAATAATATCAAGCGCATCATGTTATTCGACATTTGTAATGAGGTTTTTGGGGAACTGCAATTGCCGGAAATAGACAGGGACCTGGATACCAATGCTTGTGCAGACATTTCGATATCTGTGGTGATGGGATCTCTCTGCGTGTTGGTTGCGGAATCAAGAACGCATATAAGCTGTGATGTGTGGGTGATGAAAGCATACGGGGTCGTGGAATCATGGAGCAAACAGTTCAGCGTTGTGCTCGGGGGAGGAATCACCAAATGTGTGGAACTAACAGTTGGAGGCAAAATTCTATGCTGTACTGAAAATAGTGAACCTAGAAATGTGAGCAGGCACGGAGAGCTTCGTTACGAGCCTTTGTCTTCTCAGCTGGTTTTATATGATCCTGCAATGGATGAATACAGATATGTTGGGCCAGCTCCGTCTTGTAAACATGTCGTTTCACTTGTAGCAAGTCTTGCACTTCTTAATGGTACGATTTAGCATGGAACAAGTTCTTTCAGCATGGTTACATGTATAATATTTGTCATTTATTTTATTTAAATAAAAAGTTTCTTTATGTATTATGTATATAGATGCGTAAAGTGCATTTTACCCTCCCTCTGTTTTAATAAATATTTGAAAAAAAATCCATGAGAGAAAATCAATAAAAAATTTCATGTGTTTTTCAAAATACAGTTCATTGCCCCTGGATTAAATTTGAACTAATTGAAATAGTTGAGAAATCTTTGATTGGATTATAATATTCATTCTTTATGTTTATTATGCTTGTTCAGTAGAATAAAAAAATCTTGTCTTTTGTCGTATATGTGGTCCTTTATATTGACCCAAAATGGTACCCATTTGCACTATTAACCATGTGCTTTCTTGCCCTCTATGTTTTATTGTTAGACATAGTGATAGTTGGGCTGCTTTTCTGAAACATTTTTGTTTTCTAAGTCAGGGCAAAAGATGAGGGTGGAAAAAATGCAAGTGTGGAGGGTAAGAGGGTAAGGGGTGAGAGTGATAAAACAATAGGGATGGAGGATGAAGAGGTAAGGAATGAAGGTGAAAAAATAGCAAGGATGGAGGGTGAAGGGGTAAGGGATGAGGGTGAAAAAAGAAAGGGGAAAATGGTGGTAGGTGATTGGTTAACAGATTCCTCATCAGAGTTTGATGGCTCATCTGATAAGGACTATAGGTAGCCTGAAGATGAAGAGAGTGAATTTGATACCCTTAGTGTTGCATTGGACCACATTAAGGATATTAATATAGAGTTGATGAAAAAATTGAAAATGTTCAAAAAAATGAACAAACAAAAGATGAGGGAATAAGCAAACTTAAATGAGCTGAGAGTGGATACTGAAAATGAGTGATTTAGTGAGGCTGATCTAGAGGTGATAAGAAAAATTCAAACCACCCAAAACTGCCCGAATTAAATTGAATTGAACCATTTTTTATGATTTATTTTTCAAATAGCAATTCTATATTTAGAGTAAAATTGCACAATACTATTGGTTTGATTTTAATTTCGAGCTTAAAAAAGGGTCAGAAATCGAACTGTATCGCTAAATATATAATTAATTTTTTAAATATATATATAATAACTTGATAAAATAATTAATTTGTTAGAAGAATTCTATATTCAAATTATATAAGCACAAAATTCATATATTATTAAAGATCCATATTACTAAAGTCCGTTTTTGTTAAATTTATATTTGGACTTTATACCAAAAAATATTTATGATTAATTTCTTTAAGTCCGTTTAAACTTTAAGTCTGTTTGATGATTGCCGTAATTTTTCATTCATTTTTCCTCCCATATTTTTTTCTCCCCTTTTCCGCCTCTCTTTTCTCTCTTACCCCCTTCTATTTTATCTTTGTTCTCTCTCACTCTATGCTTTTAAATATTTATTGAATCTATTGATAATGATCTTGTCATTCTCAGAATTGGAGTTATCAAGCTCTAGCGCAACATCAAAGAACATATACGACTAATTTGAAAGGAATCTTTATTAGGTTTGAATTTGCATGAATGATTAAATGTATATTTTTATGATATTTTATTTTTTAAATTTTTTGCTAACACTAAATACTAATAAGTGTCACAATTGTTACAGGTTCTTTATGCTATACATAATAATAGTTAAGTTGTGCTTATGCAGGATGACATCCATACAATGAAGTAAGTCGATCTCGATGCCTATTGTCTACAAATTCTCAATTGCATAGTCTACTATTACCTAGTATTAATTATCAAATATTGATTAAGGATGCAATTAAATCTAATATATTTTTTTAATAATATTTTTAATATGTCCATAACCAATTCTTGGCCTTTGCTGAACTAAGTGTTTTCTTGTTGGATTGTTATATATGTTCTTACATTTTAATCTGTTTAAAGTTTTGAGAGTGTTGGTGATATATGGTGCATAATGTTGGTCTTTCTTGATTGCTGCATACAAACACTTGTTCAATTCTTTATTTATGTTAGTCTCAACGTCTTATTTTTATTGCAAGTAATAAAACCGTTAAACCGCACCTTTGATTTTGATTTTAGAAGTGGCAATTTAAAAAATTATTTTATAAAACTACCAATGACAATTTAATTTGAAAATAGTTTTAAAAAAGTCAAAATCGCACCGTAAGCACCCATATATGATAACTGATTGGCTGCAAAAGGGAATCGAGTGGATTAGAGTCAAGCTACTGGTAATGATTTAAAAGAAAAGAAAAGAAGGTATGGAGAAGTATTCTGGGGAGATATGCCCAGATACTCTGAAGAAGGTGAACAAACAACAACAAATACTAAGAAATTGCTTTGTGAGATGGTGTAGGGGGATTGAGTATGAGGTAGAGCATTACACTAAAAGTGAACACGGTGCGGGTTGGACCAATTTAGGTAATTTTTCGGCTCAATTCGATATTTATTATTTTTAAAAAGTCTAGCCTAAACCTAACCTGACAATCACTAAAATCATACTTTGTAGTCTAATTGAGTTGGGGCAGTTTTTGCAATCTTTAATATAAAGTCAATCACTTATACAATCAAATAAATTTTAAAGTTCAACTATTGTAAAGACATTAAATTTTTTATTTTAAAATACATATGCTAAAGTCACAAAAAATACAAATATACTAATGACATTCAGTTGCGCCCAAAATCTAAATTATGTCGACATCCCTTCAGGTTATATTTAACTAGTTATCGTCGTACATGATTTTTCGAGCATATAAAAAGAATTTGATGTGAAAAATATGATGAGAGAAAAATGTAGAGCAGTGGGTAGTTAAGTGGAAAAAAAAATATAATTATGAGATTATTAAAAAATATTAAAATTACTAATCGGCGATAATAATTTTTTAGCGAAATAAAATGCAAGAGACTGCACTGAAAAAATATTAATAGGCGAAACATTATCCTAAATAAATAAATAAACAAAACAATGAGATCCCTGTGAATCATTGAGGAGGAGACAATGGTCTTCTTTTTTAAAAGTTTTTAAAAATCATATTTTCGATCTGTTAGTATTTTCACATAAGGTAAAATACAGTCCATCCATTTCTCAGTCGACATAGATTGATGTTATGCTAAAAAGGGCCCGCACGTGTGAAATTGTTTCGTCCACACAAATTTGTATATAAATAGAGACCAGCAAATTTTCATTTGATATTATCAAGAATAATAATATATGTCGTTTTTTTAAGGAATCATAATGTATCTAGGATAATTACATTTACACCTCTTGATTTATAACTTATTTATATAAATCATTTCTATTTTTGGGATAATTACACATACACCCACTGAAAAAGTCGATTTCGTTTATATAAACCACTCATATTTTCTGAAAAATTACACACACGTACCCTCTAAAAACGTGAATGTTATTACATAAACTATTTTTATTTTTTTTGCTGTTAGAGGTGGTTTTTGTAATTATACAAAAGACAGAAACCATAAATCAGAATGTGTAAATATAATTATTTTACATAACTTTGTCGGGCTGGATCCGACGAACAAATATAGACGACGAGACTTTATAACTCTAATTTTCTTAATATGCATTAATTAGCCTCATGTTAAAATAAGCGAAAAATGTGGCTAAGAGAGTAAGAGACTTGGTCACTATTAGTCATTCCCCAACAATCCACACAAATGACTAATGAAGAAGAAGAATGAAAGACTGTGTTGTGGAAACCACTGCCTTAATAGCGAAATTTCGGTACTACCGTGATGCAGATAGTATAAATCGATCGCTCCCCAAAGTTAACACAGCTATTACTTTCTTACACGCGCACTCGTGAAGAAAGCTTAGAACAACGAACAAAAAGAACACTCAGAAGTGAAAGAAGAGGAAGAAGCTTGAAGAGAAGAGGCTCTCGATTTGGGTGTGTTTTAAATACATAGGGACTGAGTCTATTTATAGATGTGTAGCTAAGTTGCTAGGAAGTTGGACTCTCTATCAACCACAAAATATTGCCAACGGATTGTTTGTTTAAAATAAGCAAAACATGTGGCTAAGAGTGTAAGAGACTTGGTCACTATTAATTATTCCCCAACAGTTGTTACCCTACCATTTCGCACAATGGGGCATAGACATCATGGGACCTTTTCCCCTGGCTCCCAGACAAAGAAAATTCCTTTTGGGAGCCATCGACTACTTTACCAAGTGGGTGGAAGCAGAGCTACTCGCTTGTATAACGGAAGGAGAAGTGATGAAGTTTATATGGAATAATATTATGTGTCACTTCGGACTGCCTCAAAAAATAATCTCAGACAACGATCGAAAATTCCAAGATCAAAAAATACAAGAATGATATACAAATTTGTGTATCAAACAAAGATTCACATCTCCAGTCCAACGGATAGGTAGAGGTCACCAACCAGATCCCCGCTACTTCTTTTTTTTAATATATAAATTAATTTTTAATTAATTTAATTAATCTAATATTTTATTGTTAATATATAATATTTTAATTAAATAATAATTATATAAAATATTTTATTATTAATAAATATATATAGTATTATATATTAGATGTAAGAGAAGGGCAAAACTATAAAAAAAAATATACTTTTATAGCTAATTCACACTCAAAGCACGTGTGGCTAAATTTCGTACTAAGAGATTTTCTTAAATTTTATTTTATATCACGAAAGGGTAATTAATGCTTTAATTTTTATAAGAGTATTTTTTAAAAATTCTATTACCACATGGGCTCCCTTCATTTTTCCCCTCCCAATTCGTTATTGATTTTCATTGTCAGGATACTTATAACATTTGTTTTAGGTTTTAAAAGCCGGAAGACTCGTACACAATTCATCGGAATTGAGCAGTTTTACTCCCAACACACGTGAAATCATTTGAAATTCTTTTTTTAAATTCTTATATTTTTAAAAGTGAATATATCACTTATTAGTTATAAAAAATATTAAATTCATGATATTATTTATATTTCTATTATTGAATCATTAGTATACATTTATATATGAAAAATTAATAATAAATTATTTTAATGGATGAGGAAACTATTTAATTTATTATTGGCTAAAATACATTTTGCCCCCCTGAACTATACTTGATGTAACATTACCGTCCTAAACTAACAAATGTTACTCCCTACAATTAAATTTTTGAATAATCTTGCCCTCATATTATATATATAGTTCAAAGAATTTGTTTTTCTAATAATTTTGAATTTTAAGTTTAATTAAAATTTTCTCAATTGAAAAAAACATCTTTAATTATAATGAAGTAATAAAAAATTAGTAAATTTAATAGTTTGAATATTATTATATTTTACAGACTCAAAGTTAAATAATGAATGAGTACGAAAAATATAAAAATTAATTTCATAAAAAGATTTTATTAATTTAGTAATAGAATTAAGTTATTAACTATTTTTTGTTTTAGATAAAAATGAGTAATTAAATGATTTTTTCAATATTTTCTTTAAAAAACATGATAAAATATTTATATTTATTCATTTTTTCCTAAAAATATTTAACTTTTGGTTAAACATATATATTTGTCAATTTATTTTAAAAAGCACATATAAATTATTGGTTTTATATTATATTTATTGTGTATCTACTATATGTATTAATTTTATACTCCACTTGTAATTTAAGCTCTTTTTTATTAAAATAAATTAATTAAAATATAATGTAGTGATGATTTAATATGCAAAAAACTAAAATATATATTAAATAATATATATATATATATAGTGCGGTAAATTCAATTAAGCCAATACTTAAAATTTAATAAAACTGCAAAATATGTTAAAGAAAAAATATCATGAAATAGCAAATAAAAAAAAAATCATCAATCATCAATCATTGCATATTATTATCGATAAGTTTTGAGATCTTAATTATATTTTTGTCACCAATATTATTTTTATTTAGTCATTAGAGATCCAAATTAAGGGGAAAAAATTCAAATTTCAAAACTATTATTTTTCCTAATAATAAACAACTCCCCATTCTCGGAAAATTGACACCTAGTAATTATTGTATTGTCAATTGAAGGAGGAATATTATATAGTAATTATCCTTTATTTCCAACATCTCCTCACAGTCAAATTTCTCTCTTTCAGCATTAAAAGCAACGGCAATTTTTCCTGCTGTTTTCAATTTCGGTAATCACAAAACAGTGACATGAAACGCCTCAATTGTAAAGAATGATTAACCTCCAAGTAATTTCATACTGGACCAAACAAACCCTTCAAAATTCTTGGCAAACACGTGTGCCACTCACGTGCCAGCCATGAGAATCCCACCTCAACTCAAATTGCTGATATGCGTATATATATATCTAGCAAATGGTCACCAGCCAGAAACCCTACTCTCTCAAAAGACCATTTTCCATCTGAAAACGCGTTGTTCTCTTCATTTCTGCATCAGGAAATGGCTACTCTGAAAGCCCTTATTCCCTGTTTGGCTCTCCTGCTTTTTGTGTCCATGATCAGCTTTTCTGAAGCGAGAGAGTTTGAGGTTGGTGGCAAGAAGCCTTCCTGGGAACTCCCATCTTCACCTGATGCGTTCAACAAATGGGCTCAGAGAAACCGATTCCAAATCGGTGACACTGTTGGTAATCTTGCCTTCACTCTTTCTCTCTCTCTCTCATTTCTTTTCTAAATTTATGTTTTCGACTTGTCGTTCGTGGTTTTCTGTAATTTTTGTCTTGTTTACGTGCTCCTTTTTTTTAAAACAAAAATTGATGTGTTAAAGTTCCCTTTCAGTTTAGTTTCTGTGGTTTTAGATGCTACATTTGCAGCTTTTTTCCCCGAAAATTTGTGTCTGGATTTCTGTTTATTGCTATTTTATTTCATTAAATGTTTGTTAAAATTTATATATACTAACTCGTGTGCGCAGTTCTGACATACGACGCGAAAAGTGATTCCGTGCTGGAAGTGACTGAGAAGAACTACCAAACCTGCAATGTATCCAATCCCATCAGATCCTACACCGACGGGAACACCAAAATCACACTAGACAGATCAGGCCCATTTTTCTTCGTCAGTGGCGCTGAAGACCACTGCCAGAAAGGCCAAAAGCTGGAAATCCTAGTTCTTTCGGCCAAACACCGCTCGCTGGGCCATTCTCCGGCGCCTTCTCCTTCCGAGACCCATCACCACCACCACCACCACCACGCCCCGGCACCAGCACCTTCCAACGCTGGTTCTGGGCTGAGGGTTGGACTTATGAGCGGCGCTGCGGTGGTTGCTGTTTTGGCTTTGGTTTAGAAAGATCGATTGTAGCAAAAAGATTTGCATGAGTTTGTGTTTATTGGTACTGGAAATTGCTTTCTCAATTCTTGACTAAATTTTATTGCTGTTTTACTTAGTTGTTTCTGTTTTTCTTTTTCCCTTTTTCTTAATTTTTGTTTATGATCTCTTGATTCTAACACTGGTTTTAAGTGCAATGCTAATTTATAATTCCTTGCATTCCATTTCACGTAATTTTGTTCGAAAAGAATAATTCTTCCTTCGATACACCGTAAATCACTGTAGTTTTAATAATTATAATAAATTAATATTTTGTTCCATGACTAAATAAAATTAATTTAAAAATCTAAATTTTCACCACAATTAACGGGTAAATTATATTTTTGGTCCTATAAAGACCAATTCACACATTAAGTTCTATATGTGGTTTATTTTTTTCAATTTGAGGGATTTTCGTAAAATTGATAACCACAGATGCTCTTTCTGTTAGTTAATACAATGAAAATAAAGGTAAATTATATTTTTGGTTTTGTTTTCAATTTTAGTCCCACATGTAAATATGTGAATTGGTTTGAGTGTGGGACCAAAATTAAAAATTGGTCCACTTATGCGACCAAAAATATAATTTACTTATTTTGATTGCATTGACTAATGGGAAAAACAACTGCCTTATCAATTTGGCGGAAATTCCTCGTCCTCAAATTAAAAAAACAATTACATATGAGACTCAATGTGCCAATTGACTTAAGTGTGGGATCAAAATTGGAAACAAGTCAATTTATGGGACAAAAAATATAATTTACCCACAATTAACTAATGATTGTCACGGACTACAAATATTTACTATGGTTCTCTTAAAAAAATAATTCTACAGTTACAAAAATCAAATCTGATCCCAAAAAAGAATTTTCAACTATTGAGTTATATATATATCAAAATATTTATCATGATTTTAATCTACAAATACATATATATATATATATATATTAACTAATATAATCTCACTTGTAAAAATAATGGTTAATAGCCATGGCCTAATACATAATAATTTTTTACTTTTATTCGAAATAATTAACTATAATATTATAATTGTTCGAGTGTTTGAACGGCAATGATTTGAATTATTGTGTTTTTTTGTAGCAGTAATGAGTAGGGGATTTGTGAGATCATTTGTGTGCGGCGTGGAATATTAGGCATGCTCCATATTTATTAATTATAGCAGATGATAAGAACAAACTTTAATTTGGTAGCCCAAAATTTAACTGGATTTGAGTTGGAGTGAATTTTCCTTTTATATTATCAGAAGATAAGGGTTGCACGTTACATCTATTTTCTCATAACAATCCAACCCATTGTTAGAGTGCGCCTATATTCATGCCTAATTATGCTAATATTTTAATGACTTTCCCCTAATTTTCTCTATAGGACCTGCTTAGAAATATTTTTATAGAGTAATTTTATTTGATTTTGGAGCAAGGAAAAAGAATGTAATTACACTGTGGAGGGGTGTATATATATATATATAATGGGGTATTATTTTAATTGATATATGCCAATTTAATTGTATTTTTTAAGATTTGAACTAATTATAAATACCCTCTCATTGTTCAAAAAATTATCGATACCTCCTAATTCTAACGACGGTCCAATACACTCTTGTATTCGTTTATGGTCATGCTTTAAAAATATATACTTCACTATTCTATAAGTAGACTAAAGATTTATGTTTATACAAATAAAACATATAAACGTAAATGAATTTAATTATTATTTTTGGTTCAATATTTAATGTAAAATGTTATCCGGGCACATATTACATTAGTGATCATGTAATCGTCTTATTACTCTATGTACTTCAAATTATAAACTTTTGGGTCAACTGAAATCCAAATAAAAACAACTGAACTCAAACCAAAAAATGGGAATTAAATCAATACATTTATATCTCTTTGTCTGTGTTGTGAGGATTTTTCACAATTACATATTCGGATCACATACATAGCACATAATTTCTCTCTCTCTCCCCACCACCCCATCTCAATCCCATCCCAGTAATCCCACCCCACCTCCCCAATCCTGTTCCACCGCCCGCTGTCCCAGCAGAGCAGATTTCCAGGAGAGTCAGCAAGTATTCCTAAGTAAGTTTTTTCTGCTGCGAGCTAATGCATGGTGGTGTTCTTTTTGGTGGTTCTAAATGGGTTCAATTGGCAAACTTCATGGCTTTTGGTGAAAATGGATTCTTTTACTTCTGTTTTCCCCAATTTAGAGTTTAGTTCTGAACTTATTACAAAGGATTTATGGTGTGAAGCATTTGATTATCAGCTACTAGAAGAATTGCGCCGTCGTACTTGGGGGAGACTTTCAGTTTCAGTCTCGAACAGCTGTATTAGGCCACTTGTTTAAACGGAGAGTTGCAAATGGGTGTGAGAGTGTGTGACGTGAGTTTCTTGTTTTGGTGCTTGGAAAAAATTAAGTAGGAAACGACAATGTAATTGGAAAGGAAAGACACTTTCGCATTTGGTTTATCCTTCGCAGTGTGAATTCTAGTTTGGTTGGAGATAATTGAACAACTGCTTTATAGAGCATTAACAAGAACGGCAAGAATCCTGTCCAGTTCAACTTTGCATTTTTCCTCTATGGTTTGCATATGCTTATTAGAAGGAGAAGTATTTTGGTTCTTGGGAGTATGTTTTTTTGTCTTTTTGTTTATTTCTAATTTCAGGAGGGTGGCTGGCGGAGATGAGGACAGTTTCTCAAACCTATTTTGCAAAATGTTTGGTTCAATCTAAACAGAGAGATAAACTCCATTATTTCATTCAATTTGGTTCAGAATTACAGTATCTTTCTCTTTTATCTTGTTGTATGGTGGTTTTGGTGTAGAAAATATCGAGTGGTTTCATCACACCTTATGAATATGACTTGAGCTGCACGTTTGGTTCTCGAAAAGATTTAAGCTGAAATAAATTGAGAAGGTCCTTTTGGCATCCAGTTATGCTTGACTCATTCAGCCATATGATTGATTCTTCTATTTGTATTCTTATTTGGGGGCAAAACTTTCTTTCCATGATTCAGACAAGCTTATCATTTTGTCAAAATGTTATGTCAATTTTCAAAAGCTACATGGTTTTACCTATTTGTTTTTACTTACACTGGCCACTAAAGCTTTCACAAGTTAACTCTTTGAGTGTTGCCATTGTTTTAGCAGCTTGGAAGAAAACTGCATGTAGATATTTTCGCCTTTAGCTGCAAAAATCTCTTTCAAACTCCCTATTTGCCTGTTTCTTGGTTAGCTTTTCCATATGGCATACATGACCTGAGCATAAGTGCATTAGAAGTCATTGATATCATACGTGACTCTCTTGCTCTCAGTGAACTTTTTTCTCTTGAATCTTCTCAATTGGTTTATTTGATTGTTATGTTTTAAATTTTCTAGACAATTGACCAAAAAATGGATGTTCAACCTCTGTTATTTCCCTTATACATGATGCACAATTTCTCCTGTCAATGTGGACTCCTTTTATACTACTAAGTTCTACTAGCATCCTGCTTTCTCTACTTTTTAATTCTTTTCCACTAATTTCCAGCTTCTTTTACTATTGGTAAGTAATGAGGACTGTGCTTGGTAGATTAATGGTGGGGGGTTGGGTTAATAGATGTTGTTCATGAGTGCGAAGGGAGTGCCTGAGTTAATAGATATTTGTTTGTGAGTTAAATGATGTCTGGTGTCGTTGAATGAAAACTTGAAGGGAATGCCTCAGGCACTGTTAAAAACATTTTGCAGAATTAATGTTTAGAAGCTCTCTGTTTTTCATATCAGGAATGGACATTGGGTGTCTGCATTCCCAGTTTAGAAGAACTGCTTTTTTGTGTAGTAAAGGGAGGAAACAATGTTGGAAGTTTGATGTTCTAGGACATGGCACATGGCAAGGTCTCAGTTCGCTTTATTCTTTCAAGGTATTTTTTGTCCTCTTTATGCTTTTCGTATAACTAGTATAATGTATGTGCTTTTTGCATACTATAATTTTTTCATATTTTTGTTTTTCTATAAATATTGTTTAAGAATATTTCATGCTTTTGATACATGATCAATTATGTAACTTTATTAAATATGTACTTAATATTCATGTGCACTAATAATTATTTTAAATTTTTAATATTAACGATTGCGCTTTTTGTTTTCTTCATTCTTGGCACATACAGATGATCATTATTATATTCTTTTTAAAATTAATCCAAAATTCATTATCAATTATATTTTATGTGTTAATATTAAAGTTTATTAATATATCTTGTTCAGAGTAGTTAAAATTATTGAAAGAGAAAATTTAAATATATTAAGTATGTATTTTTTTTCTTATCTCACTTTGCTAATATTGAAGTTTTTTCATAAAAACTAATGTAACAAATCACATGTAATTATATAATGAATCAATTTGATAAAAGTACAAATATAAAACAACTTAATTTATATGACGAGTTAATCAGCCTGTAATATGAAAAAAACTGAAAATTTGTTCATTCAAAATGAGATTGCTCTAATAAGATATTATTAATGCAAAACTTTGAGGCCTGTTTGTTTTTATTTGAAACCTCGTATCTCATTTTCAACTATTTAAAAATTTGAATTCCATTTGTCTTATTATCTTTTTTGCATAAATACTGTTTATTCTTATGATTATTTTCCAACATCTGACAAATTTATTTAATATAAAATAGTGATGGTCCTCCTATATTTGGTCCTATATTTGGTACAGACAGTCAACTAATAATATTAAATACAAATGCAATTTCGAATAAAAACAACATCGTGTTCATGCATTAAGAAAAATAAATAAGTGTCTTTGTTTTTTTTTTTTTTTTCAATATATTAGTCTACATTTCATTTCTACGGGAAAGTAGAATAGTAATACTTTTGCTATTTCTTCTACCAAAAATATAACATGGTTATGACTTTGTTGCACTATTAACTAAGTGGTACATGGAAAAATAATCTCAGGTCTACCCTCAACAAGAAAAGAATGAAATCAAAGCGTTCCATCTAATAAATTTATAAGTGTAACCTTAAATTTTATCTTATAGTAAAGTTTTTGTTTTATGCATGACTAAATCATAAAATATTTTAATTAATTATATTTTGTTTTATTTATTGTGTATGATCAATGTGAAAAATTGAAAAGATAAAGTTTGCTAAGTCAGTTCTATCATTCATTTACTTAAGTAATATCATTTAAAATAGTATGAATAATTCTTTCCATAACTCTTATCTGAATTTATAAAAATAATTTTCATTTTAGAGTTCCATTTGGTATCCACTAGTAAACTAATAAAATGAAACTAATTGCTCTCCATATTGTTATCTTCACAAACTTAGGCATAAAACATATGGAACTTATTTATGCTTTAGTAAGACTATATATGTATGTATATCGTACAGTATACCATATATTATTTTAAAAACTAAAAGCGGATTATGAATAACATTTTTTAAAAAATTTGTCGTGTACATGCATTAAAAAATGCTTTTAAAAAACAAATCAGAACTTTATTGTTACAAATGAATCTATATAGCTCAATGAATTCGATTTTTTATTGCACAACAATGTTTAAGTTAAATGTATGAAATATAGTTAACATATTTGATTAAGAAAAAATATTTTTAATTAAAACTTAAAATAATAATACTATTAAATTACATCTGTATTCTAAGTATAATACTATGATAAGGATAAATTTGGTTAACTTAAACTTCAAAGAAACATTGGTGTTTTTATAGTAGAAAAGATTTGTGCATGCATCTTTCCATAACACAGTAAACATTAGGTTTAGAAAAGGTATTTATTTTCTCTTTACTTTTATGTGCTCTTAGTTATAGGATTAAGCTAGCAGACTTCTGCTCTCCCCCATTTATAAGCAGTTCAATGACTTGAGATCCATTTGTATCTTCTTCTTCTGGTCTTCTACCCTCTACTCTGTTCATCTCTTCAAATACCCATCTTAACTGGTCCACTTGACTAAGGAGGATGATTTAGTTTTAAGGCCAGTACTAGCAATCTGTATCAAACACTACATTTAGTTGTCATTGAAAAGTGGATGTCATGGATATATAGATTAAGTGTGTTTCTTTGACTTGCAGAACAGTTGCGATAGACTCACCTGTCAACGTAACTTTGGAATTTCATCACAACACTTGACTCGTGTCCAAGCACTGGTCATTGAGTGCAATCATCCTCAAAATGCCGATTTTCCTCGTTGTTACTCTAAAAAGGAGAAGAAACCATTTCCTATACCCATAGTTGAGTTACGACGAGCTGCCAGGGAGAGGCTGAAGAATAGGAACAACCAACCAAGAGGTATTCCGCCTCCAAAAAGAGGTTTAGTGGTTGAAAGACTAATTCCTGTTGCATACAAGGTGTTGAATGCGAGAATAACATTAATCAACAATCTCAAGAAGCTCTTGAAAGTGATGCCTGTCAATGCCTGCAAGTAATTTTCCTCCTGATCTTGTATTACCTATGTTTCTTTACAACTGCACGGATTCACCGAGACTGTTTTCTCTGATCTTATGTGTGTTCAGACTTTTTTTTCCTTTTGGTGGTTGTAGATGATGATCTCAGTGCAATCATGTCATTAGCAACTTAACATAGACAATTTTCTGATGTTTATTAGTTCCTCTTACTCCTGATGTTTTCTACAGACAATTAAATCTGACGACAATTCTGGCAGGTGGTGTAGTGAAATTCATGTGGGTCCTGTTGGCCACCCTTTCAAATCGTGTAGAGGGCCACAAGCATCAATCCGTAAAGGGGCTCATGAATGGGTTGAAGCAGTTGTTGAGGACATGCTGGTACCAGTTGAGGCCTATCACTTGTATGATCGTCTTGGGAAGCGTATTTCTCATGAGGAGAGATTTTCCATCCCAAGAATTCCAGCGGTGGTTGAGCTCTGCATTCAGGCAGGAGTTGACCTGACTGAATATCCTACCAAAAGGAGGAGAAAACCGGTCATACGCATTGGGAGAAAAGAGTTTGTTGATGCTGATGAAAGTGAACTTCCGGACCCCGATCCAGATGCGCCAAAGCCAGAAATATTAGCTGAAATACTGGACTCTGAAATTGTACCGCCATCCGGCAAAGAAGATACGGCATTACTTGCTGAGGAAACGCTCACGGTGTGGGAAGAGATGAGGGAAGGAGCCAAGAGGCTGATGAAGATGTACCCTGTAAGGGTTTGTGGTTATTGTCCTGAAGTGCATGTGGGCCCAACTGGACACAAAGCTCAGAACTGTGGCGCTCATAAGCACCAGCAACGTAATGGGCAACATGGATGGCAAGCAGCAGTTCTTGATGACTTGATTCCACCTAAATTTGTCTGGCATGTACCTGATGTTAATAAGCCTCTGGAGAGGGAGCTGAGGAACTTCTATGGCCAGGCCCCAGCAGTGGTAGAATTATGTGTACAGGCTGGTGCTGCTGTGCCTGAGAAGTACAAACCAACTATGAGGTTGGATGTGGGAATTCCTACAGATGTTAGAGAAGCCGAAATGGTTGTCTGAAGGTTCTTTTTGCTGTTCTTTACCCCTCAATAGCAGGTGTGTTGGCCATCAATCATCAGATTATAAAAGGATTAAGCAAATCTCACAATGAAATTTGTATGCAAGAAGTGTCTTTTAAATAAATTAGCTATTGCACTTGCATATTGAATCCCCAGGAGTATTGATGATTGGGGCTTGGCTATAGTGATCTTCAAGCAGCACCTGATAATATATCTTTCTAGCCAAGTCATATGTTGAGAATGTCTAAGAAGCACAATTCCACGTGTCAGCCAGCGGAAAATGGAAAGGGTTTTTGCATTGAGGAGAAGTTTATGAAGAAAGGAAATGAAACTTTCAAGTCTCCCCAGTTCAGCAATATTGTATATAACTTTGTCTTAGTCCCTGAGAGGAAGGAGTTTGAGTACTATGGTAAAATGTCGCTAATTTATGGAGTAGATTACTATTCTCTATGTAGCTTATGAGTTTGAAGTCTTTTTATAGATGTAGAAAGGTTAAGTCTACTTGTTTTCTCTTCTTGTTCATCATTTCTGATCGTATTGTGATACTGGCGTTAGTTGTATCATGCTGTTTTTGCCTGAGCACTAGTAGCATTGGCGAGAAGGAGAAATACAATCATCATTGCTAATTTACTAAGTTCAAGGAAGGGGGAAATTAGAAGGTAAAAATAGAGTTGATTATTACACAAACAATCATGAAATATATATTGGGCAAATTCACAGGGGGATACAAATTGAAAGCACTGAAATGTAAACTGACATAACCACAAACGATAGTTGCACCTCACCAGAATACAACAAGACAAGTAACCAAACAACTATATGAACTCAATCATTCTAGAACCAGTTCTGACAGAATCACCCCACTCTATAGAATTATCACTTGAGATCAACTTCTTGATAATTTTTTTCCTATGATCCAAATCAAGGGGTTATTGGTCCTTCTGGAAAAGTGGGTTTAGGCAATTCTGGGAACTTTGGGAGTTCAGGAAGTTTAGGCAACTCAGGCAATTCGGGTTTTGGCAATGTTGGAATCTCAGGTTTTGGCAATTCTGGGAGCTCAGGTTTAGGCAATTCTGGAAGCTTAGGCTTTGGCAATTCCGGGATCTCAGGCTTTGGAAGCTCAGCCTTTTCCAACTTTGGCAGTTCTGGCTTGGGCAAAGTGGGAAGCTCAGGTTTTGGCAGTGCTGGAAGCTCAGGCTTAGGCAATGTTGGGAGCTCAGGTTTGGGCAAAGTTGGCAGCTCCGGTTTTGGCAGTGCTGGTAGCTCCGGCTTTGGTAAAGCTGGAATTTGTGGCAGAGGAATCTCAGGCTTGGGAATCTCGGGCAAGGCCGACTCCAGGAGGTGCCGTGCCTCTGCTTGATATGTGTTGCCACTTATTGATGACAGAGTAATGAGCAATAGCAGGAGAAAGGAA
>NC_026151.1:5280434-5283385 GCF_000512975.1 Sesamum indicum
TGGAGCAGGAAAGAGGTGGCTGAGGAAATTACTTTCTGTGATCGGAAGTGTTCAATTTTCTGAGTGATGCATGGAGCTTTGGATTGTATGTTATTTATAGAGCTGGGTGGATGTGGAGAATCACCCAAAGTCTTGGCAGGGTTGTTGGGAAGGAGATTGAGTTAGTTCAACTTCCTAATCATCTTTCTTCTACTTCTGCCTGCATGTTCCAATTATTAGACATGCATCGTCATAACACTGCAACCTGTTCTAAATGAACTTTTTTTAGGCTAATTAATACAAGTGCAAATTATTCAAACTTTTTTAGTTCAACTTGAATATTTTACGCAGAAAACTAGTTTAAAATTTTGAATCTACAGCAAATTTATCCAAGATTTTTACTACTTCTAAAATTGCGTTCATGACATGAATTTAAACTAGATTGATTAAATTCCACGCTACAAGAAATATAATATTTTTGTTATAATAAATTACGACAATAAATAAGGCAAAAATTCACACTGAATAGTACGTCAAGAGCAGCACGACCTTGTCATGAAAAATATTGAATAATTGAACAGTGAAAGTATATAATTACATTAGTTCAATTTGGTCATCTGTAGACAGGTAACTTCATCTATTCCTAAAGGGTTCAAAGTGACAGGTAAGAAAAACCATTTTTAGATGAGGTGGCTGGAGAACAGACAGAGAGGTGGATTTCAAAATCGATCTGTACCAATTTGTGGATTTCATTGGTTTAGAAATAAAATTCTAAATTCTAAATTGTCACAATATATAGATAACTGCGTGCTATGCACCAATATTTATAAATTCTATGATACTTTTATCAATTCTGAATTATATAAATGTAAGTCATATTTCAATAACCTTCTTGCCATATATAATCTTATTAAACATATATATGCCAAACTCAATAATGAATATTTACTCAGTTTATTTACGGAAACTTTTGGAAATTAACCGTTATCGCACGCTTTTTCTGCGTGCATACAATAAATAAATTTTCACGTTTTAAGATATATTATAAATAAAAATAAAATATATGAACCAACACATTACATTAAAAAAAAATAAAGAATGAAAAAAAACATAAATTATCAGTTAACATAATATTTGTAAAATTGAATATGTTAGTTATCTTTATTAGTTGGAGGCATTTTTGACTTTACGGAAAATTAGTGCGGAGGAGGTCATCAACCGCCGTTTGTGAGTTGGAAGGCCTTTTCTTTGTATATTAATTAGTATAGATAACCATAGAAGATTATTATTAAAAAAACCATAGAAGAGATTATAAAAATTTAGAAATTGAGAAAAAATATTTAATAAGTTTCAAATACACTATATATTTTCTTATTGAATTAATAATTTTTAGTAAAATAATAAATATTAATATTTAAATACATTGATTTAATAGATAGTATCACATTTACCTTGTGATAGTAATGGATTTATCTTAAAAAAATACAATTACTAATAAATTTTCCCTTTTCATACCAACTTATATTCTCAAAGGCGCAAGAAAGAGAATATTAGTATTACTTTCTGATTTTCTTTATAAAAAATAAATTTAAAAATATTTGAAACTAATAAAAAAGGAAAGATATATACAGTTATATGTTTTTTCAAGAATTTTCATGTGAATTCATTCTCTGTATTTCAAAGGTTGCAAATAATCCTTGTTGACATTATAACTCGAACTTTCATTCAATTCCTCCATTAGGGGTTAAAATATCTAAATGTAATACAAACAAGTATTTGTTCGATAAACCTAGGCTCTAATAGCATTTTGTTAGTGAAAGTTGACTAAAATGGTCATTTTAAAGCTGTAAAAGGGTCAAAATCGTCCATAATTCGACTAGATTTGCTCAGAGGACTAAAATTGCGACTTTTGTGAAATTTACAGGACTAAAATTGCTAGTCTTAAAGTAACGGGATAAAAGCGCCACCCCTTTAGTTACAGGACCAATTTTATAATTTCTCATTAAAAAATATAATTAGTATATTTTATAATTTAAAAGTAGGAACATAAATAATACATAAGTGGATATAACATCAACGTGTGAGGTAGAAAATTGTGATATATAAGATCTTTAAGTGTATAGTAGCCACACCTTGTTTACATGCATATCGTTGATTGAAATATTTGAGAAGTTCAAACAAGGGGAGAAAGAAGGCATTATTAATAGAGTTGATTATTACACAAAAACACAAGAAATCAAGCAACCCTCAAACAATCATGAAATATATATTGGGAATATTTTTACACACAAACAAAAATGGAAAAACACTGAAATATTGTAAAGTGACATAACCACAAATAATAGCTGCACCTCACCAGAACATAACAACATAAGTAGACAACCAAACAATTATATATATGGAATCAATCATCCTAGAACAAGTCCTGAAATCATCCCTCGCTCCATAGAATTATAGTTCTCTGACATCAAATTCTTAATGATTTTTTCCTATGATTCAATCAAGGGGATTTGTGTCCTTCGGGCAAAGTGGGTTTAGGCAATTCTGGAAACTTTGGGAGTTCAGGAAACTTAGGCAACTCAGGCTTTGGCACTGTTGGCAATTCAGGTTTTGGCAATTCGGGGATCTCAGGCTTTGGTAATTCTGGGATCTCAGGCTTTGGCAATTCCGGGAGCTCAGGTTTTGGTAATTCTGGGATCTCAGGCTTTGGCAATTCTGGAATCTCAGCCTTTTCCAACTTTGGTTGCTCTGGCTTGGGCAAAGTCGGAAGTTCAGGTTTAGGCAATGTTGGGAACTCAGGCTTGGGCAAAGTTGGCAGCTCCGGTTTCGGCAGTGTTGGTAGCTCCGGCTTTGGTAAACCTGGAATTTCTGGCAAAGGAATTTCAGGCAAGGCCGACTCCAGGAGGCGGCGCGCCTCTGCTTGATTTGTGTTGCCGCTTATTGATGACAAAGCAATGAGCAAGAGCAAGAGA
>NC_026151.1:5283406-5367840 GCF_000512975.1 Sesamum indicum
AGGAAAGAGGGAGGAAATTACTCTCTCTTTGATTGAAAGTGTTCAATTTTCTGAGTGATGCATGGAGTTTTGGATTGTATGGTATTTATAGAGGGTGGATGCGGAGAATCACCAAAAGTCATGCCAGGGTTGTTGCAATGGAGATTGAGTTAGTTCAACTTCCTAATCATCTTTCCTCTACTTCTGCCTGCATGTTCCAATTATTAGACATGTATGATCATAACACTGCAAAGGTGTTCCAAATCAACCTTTTTTAGGCTCATACAAGTGTAAATTAATCAAAGTTTTTTTAGTTCAACATGAATATTTTACACAGAATACTAGTTTAAAAGTTTCAATTTACACCAAATTTATCCAAGTTTTAACTACTTCTAAAATTGTGCTTATGATGCGAATCAAGTTGAGCTAGACTAATTAAATTCCACCCCGGCCTTTTTTTATGATTAATTGTGAGGGTTAGGTAAAAGTTCATAGTGAATAGTAATTAACCAGAGCAACGCGACCGTTACTGGTGTTTCAGCAAGAAATGTTAAAATATTGGCCATAGCTAAAGATCAAGACAAATATTTTGGTTATAATTAACTAGAGTTACAAAAAATATTGACTAATTGTAATAAAAATTTCATTTTTCATATTTGTTTGTGGCACTATTATTGATGTTATTGATTTATAATAATTTTTTAGCCGTACTCATTTAAAATAAAGAGAATATATATATATATATATATATTAAAATGCAATTGAACAGTGCAAGTATATTTTAACAAAAATATAATCATATTAGTTTAATTTGGCCATCTATTCCTAAAGAGTTGAAAGTAGGTAAGAAAATACATTTTCAGATGAAGTGGCAGAAGAAAGACAGATAGATAGATGTGAAAATCTGTACCAATTTGTGTACGGTGTGAATTTCTTTGGTTTGGAAAGACGTTCACCAAATAAAAGTTGAAACTTATAGTAGTGATAATCTAGTGGGCATATAAATATAGTAATAATTATGATTGTTGTCCTTACACTATAATTATAACATGTGTAATTAATTATATAGTGGCAATTTTCTACATATTTTTTTTTATTATTGATATTACCGAATTACATCATTTACTTAAATAATGTCACTAATAATATTATAAAATTTTTTGTAGCGAAAAAATTAAAATATTATTTTTTTAATATATATATAATTAGCGACAATTTTGATATCGTCATTGATACCATATAAAATAACAAGCCCCAAAAGAACTCGGTATGAAAGAAAGCCCAAAAAAGACCCAAGGTTGAGAGAGGCCAAGAAATCAAGACTTTGGCCCTCAGCTCCTGAAGGGGGTCTATCAGGGAGGAAGACTCGAACGAGCTCAGAAAAAATGTCTGCGTGGTGGCTAAGTAAATCCCAAGAGGAATTTTATTGACGTGTCTCATTGCCACAAGAAATGGAGGATAGTCTCATTGCCACAAGAAATGCCTGAGGATCCAGGAGGCTCAGTGAGCCCATCCCAACGGCCCCTGGAAATATGAAGAAGGAATCACACTCGCTTGGGAGGATAAGCTCTCCCAACGGTGAGGAGTCACGGCCTAAGACAGAAAGACCCCTTCAACAACTGGAGTCTATCAATATCAGTAACTATCCTCCTGAGTGCCAAGAGGACTGGGCTCTTCCAACCGGATGGAAGAAGGGGCTATGAAAGGGCTCATCTCGATCCCCTTGGTCTTTGGTAATGTTTTCTTGACAATTACATGCATGGAAACCTTATTTCTCAAACACTCTTACATCTATTTTCATTTGCTAATCTTTGTGCTTTGCATCGTGATTATTATTTTCATTACTATTTATTAATTTAAGTGTCGGTCTACTAATGAATTTTCTGTAGGCCCTTGTTCTAAGAATTGTGAAAAGCTAGGTCTAAAATTTTTGAGTTGGACTCACTTGAACGAGCAACATTTTCACATCAGTCACAACATTATCATCGCTAATATTCTTCCTTTTTTTTTTTAGTGATAATGCATGGTATTAATTTATATAATAAAAAAATTATCTATAAAAATTCAAAGGAGAATGTTTTAGTTTTTAACATCATATTGCGTATTCTTGTCAAAAAAAAAAAAAAATCATATTGTGTATTCTATTAAAGGGTTTGATTTAGTAAAGCTATCGTCATATTTCGATATATGTCTACAATTAATAATGTATTGAAAATAAATACTATTAATAATAAAATGGATGTCATTATTGTAATTATTGCATAAGTCAAACATTGGTTTGGCTAACAAATATTTATACACTAAGATATGGAATACAGGTTCCCAACATCATAAATTGCTACTTTAACATATTTGATTATTACCTCATATGTGGACACTACAAAAAAAAATGTGGAGTTTGGCACGGATCAGACATTGTTCCAAAATTCATTCTATATTGAAACAAGTATCGGAACACATTAGAAACGAAATTTGGTGATGACGTCATGATCCCCATTTTTTATGAGTTATATTTTTGGAATAGTCAAATCGTGCCAATATATGTTCCAAAATATCAATTATAAATGCCATTCAAAAGGCCGTTCCAGCATTGTAACGATAAATGATTGGAACTTTGTTTGGAACACATTATTAAAATTAGGAATAGTCGTGCAATGACCGTTCCTATATGTGTGACCATTGATGTCCAAAAGATGACAGTTAGTAAATGTATTCTAAAATGAGGTACAATTTGGAACGATTTTGAGTACACACATAAGCAATTATACAAAAAAGCGTTCCTAATTATGTGTTTTACTTGAGAAAGAATGTGGTACAATTATCGTCCCAAAATTCGGTACAAGTTGAAACGATTTTGTTGTTTTATTAATATTGTATTACTATGACTGTTCCAAATAAAGTACAACAGCTATAATTCAACAATCAAAATAACCGTTCCTAAATCCGGTCCAATGACAGTTTCTAATTATAAAATAATGACTACTTTTTAACGACTAAATATGTGTTTCAGTACCCATTCCAAAGACCATTCCAAATTTTTCTATATATATTTATCTAATTCCATTTAATTTTACTATCTTCTTTCATTATTTTTATTTTCTCTTTAATCATAACTAAGATGGTGTGAATGCAAGAAACAGCACAAATTTTCGCGAGAAACAGAGAATAGGCATATTTGGTTGTTGTTTTAATTAGTCTGTAACTCTTCATTTGCCCTTAGAATTGCAATCATCAGAAAGTTTAAGTCTACTGACTTTTGGCTTTTCAAATATCCATACAAGTTCTTAAACTAGTGGGACTTCCCCTTTGCTTTCTCAGGTCAAACTGAAATAGGAGGATACCCAAAAAAAATTTTCATGATCATGATGATGCCTGGTTTCCATGAAAAATTGGTGAATTTTTTTTATCGGTTTACGTATTATTTTGTCTTTATTTTATTTTATTTTTTGGCGTTTAAGTATCTAAACAGCCCAATGAAAATATGATGCTTTGTCATTTGCTTGTTCTCAGAATTTGCCACCAACTTTCTTTAAGAAGGTAAGGAAGAGACCGGATCGGGCCATCGTAACAAGTCGTAAAGGAAGGTAGAAGATGAATGTTTGCAGAAACGCTGAAGTTCTGATAAGTTTAAAAAATGGATGGCCTGAATTTGTGCATGATCATGGGCTGACTGTTGAAGATGTTGTGTTTGAACTCACCGAGTATACCAAAAGAAAAGAACGAATCATTCAATTCTGACGCAACAAGCAATATCCATGTCAACAACATTAAAATGCTGCAATACAGCTTGTGAGATATCTGAAGGGTATTCCTTCAACAGGTTTCTTTTATCCTCTAACTCTGATTTTCATCTAAAAGTTTATTGTGATCCAGATTGGGGAATATGTCAAGCCACAAGGGAGTCCTTAACAGGGTATTGCATGTTTCTGGAAGCTAGTCTAATATCTTGGAAGATCAAAAAGCAAACCGCAGTTGCAAGGTCTTCAGCATAAGCTGAGTATAGAAGCATGGAAGCCACAACATGTGAAATCACTTGGATAATGTGTTTGCTACTTGATTTTGGTGTACTAGCTCAAACTCCAATTCCTTTCTTTTGTGACAACAAAGCCGCGTTACACATCACGGCAAATCCGGTGTTTCATGAGAGAACCAAACACTTAGAAATTGATTGTCATATTGTAAGGAATAAATATAAGGAGGGGATCATTCAGCCAAAGTACATTGCTTCCAGACAGCAAATTGCTGACATTTTTCATAAGGCATTTGCAGGAGCTGCCTTCCTTCATTTGCGTTTCAAGTTGGGCATGGTGTCCTTAGCACCAAGTCCAACTTGCGGAGGGAGTGTTCAAGTGTTGAAGAAACTCAATGGAAGCTGCAGTTGAATGATCAAAAGTGCATCCAAGTGCCGCAAGGATGAAAGACACAGAGGACAAAGTTGTGCTTTCACTTATAAAATCGCTTTTTTAAATTAGCAACTTTTAGTGTATGTTGGATGCTGGTAGTTGAGTGAAGTCCAGCAGTTAATCTGTTGGTTATTTCACTGACCATTCGTATGCATATATAGCTGTAGATGTACAGCCACCAGAAGTATGAAATTCCAGTTCTCTGTAACCTCCTTTTCTTGCATAAATGAAGGTTTCATTCCCTTTTTTCTCTCTTATGAGGTATACACTTAGTTGTTGAGTTTTCTATTGTTGATTAACGAGGAGCAGGTACATCCCGATTGGGGATTTGTGAATCTAATGACGAGTTTGACGAAGATAGCTTTGACGAGCTTACGAGACTGGAGAAGAGAATAATTATGATTGAAAGTTCAGCGTATCTGTAATCAGATATTTGTAAATAATCCTTATATAAATTAATGATTAATTATATATTTTTTAATAAAAATTTATTCTATTTAGGAATGAATATAAATAGAATTTCAAAACCATTCCTAATAGGAATGGTCATAACTAAAATTGTTCCTAAATACTCGTGAATAATATTAAATTTCAAATAGGAACGGTAAAAAAAAAAAAAAAAAACATGCCTAAATACATTACAATATTCTACAAATAAAAAAGAGAAAAATTCAAAAAAAAAAAAAAAAAAAACATGCCTAAATACATTACAATATTCTACAAATAAAAAAGAGAAAAATTCAAAATATAGGAAGCGTCAATTTATTTTGACTGTTCCTAAATCAGTTATAAACAAACTTAATGTCGCGCCAAATGAAAAGTGGATAAAAAAATCAAATATAGCAATGATTTTTGAATATTTGATTGTTCCTAAGATAAATTTAAAGAAAATCATGCCTAAATGTATAAACTATGCATTCCTAAATATGTCCAACGAATTCTAGTTCATTTCCCGGTTATTATATCACAACACCTGGGATCCTGATTAACTCCAAACATAAACGCATAACAATACTTTACATATATGAACATATCTAACGGTTTGATCCAAAATCATATAATCTGATGGACAGTTGCATCGTTTTATGTATCAAATACGATATCTCAGTATCCGTATAACAAAAATGTCCAAAACTCCACCGAATATAGTACTTTTCGATTTAATCATATCCGACGGTCTAATTAAAATTTTAATGATTTGATTAGGTGATCTAATATAACAATATAAGATGGTACTACATCTATGTAAGACTAACAACTTTAAATATACAAATATACTTGATATTTGTACATCAAGTATACTAACAAACATTTCATCATGTTCTATCACTATATAAATTGTAAATGGTCTAATTAAATAATAAATTGAAGGTCATTATGTCCATAACTATATTTGAAGTTATATAATTCCAAATCCGAAAACCCATTTATCAAGTGCAGCTATAGATAAAGATAGCCCGTCGATCAAGAAATACATAATAAACTATGTAGTCCCCATATGGTCTATTTTGTATATGTCGCTGTGGCATAATTATATAGAACGAGCAGTTTGCAGCAAAAATCATGTTTGAAAAATGAATTTATGTTATAATAATGGAAAAATTCTATTTTTGTCTAGTACTTTAGGTTATGTACACTTCTTATCACGCTCTAAAAGTAGGACTCTTACTTTATGTCCTAATTTCAGGACATAACTTAACCGAAATAGTAGAAATAATTTCTATTCACTAAATTAAAACACGATAACCAAAACAACTATGAGCCTGAGCACTCAGCCTTCTTCCTAATCACCTTGATCTCCTTCCTCGCTCAGCGAAACCCTGACTTGATCAATTTATCACCTCTATCAGGAGGAAAGAATTTAAATTATGTAAGCAAAAGCTTAGTGAGGCCATGAGTGGGTGTACGTGGAAGAAAATAGTCAATAATAGAAAACTTAATCAAATATTTAAATTATATCATATTGACTGACAACAATAACAATTGAGCCTGTGAAAACTATATCAGGCTAGGATCGAATCTTATGATCACCACCTTGTGTCTCCTAAAAGACCATTTATTACCTTATCTTTCTTGTAGGGGAGCGACCCCACGATCGCATTAAATTGACCATACTTAGGTACACGGTGGCGCTAGTCACACGCAGAAAACCTCCAAACTGCCCGTGAAAGGACGCCCAGGTAGAAACTGAACGACGAAACCTCAACTGGCAGCCCAATGCTACCCTAGCGTGCCCGCGAACCATCCATTCCCGGGCCCATTGACTGCTTTGCGAAAACCACATGATCGAATCCACAAAGCCAGTCAAACAAATATATAGAAAATAGACCATTTAAAGACTACATGCACATTCAGTATTACGACGAACTAACCAATAGCAAGATAAATAGGTCATTTTGGATACTCATATGGACTCTAGGGGTGGCTCCCAACGAAAGTTCATAATGATTCCAAAATACTACATGAAAATAATAATAATCACACTGTAGCACTTAACTCCATAAAGTTCTAAAAGTCCATTCACACCCAAGTAGATAGCCAAATATCATATTCATTTTCGTTTGTCAATGAATGATTTCAAAAATATTTACTCAAAAATTCCTCGAACAAAAAACCACTTTTGTACTTATACGGTAGACAAGCACGATATAGATATAATAATCCTCCAATTTGCATAATTTCAAATGACACTCACCTTAAGCCCACGTGATTAGATGTGGTCCACAGCTAATGTGATCTTGAAGAAATCGAGTTGATAGTTCATCTACAAGCCCACGTTGTTCCCTATATATTTAAAACTATGAGCATGACAATCACTTGTGTCTGAATGTAGTCATATACAAGTAATATTCATAGTCATATATTGAATAGAATTATGGTATTTTAAACTTGAAATATATCTGTCATATATTTTTTTATATATATGTTGATTAATCAATCAAATATAGATTGCAAATTAAGCTTATTCAAAAATAAATACTATTAACTAACCCATAAGTTGCTTTAGTATTCGCCACTTCATTTATAATTTATAGTACTAAATCTATTCAAATTAATCAATTAATAATTAGTATTTATATAATTCACACATTTAACAAGTAGAGAATATTACTAACCTTCTCGTCTCAAATAATATTAATGGGAATAATTCTTTTATTTACTTAATAGAGACCTAATTCAATTGAGGGAGAACTGCACAGTACGACTTACTAACAAAGAAAATATAATTATTTAAGAAGAAATTACTAAAATTAAACCAAAATGATTTATTAATTTCCAAATATATACAAAACTAATTAACTATAATTGATTAATTGCAATTAGTAATAAGCTTTATATTCAAATAATCATTGGCTAATTTTAAAATTGATCAATTAACTGTCATGAGGTTTTGGGAAGTAATCAATTAGTTAATGGTTAAATACTTAAATAAATAATTAATCTCTAATAGCAATTCAGGTGAAAACAAAGAAAATAGCTGCTGCCTCTTCCTCCGATTTTTGAGAGAAATAAATACATCACCTTCAAACTATTAGAAATAAACTTTTATGAATAATCTTAAACAAGAAATAGATAAAAAAAACTAAATAAATCTCATAAATAATAATAAATTAATTCATTAAGAACGATACATGCTATTTTGTTAATAGATACAGGGTGTCGATCTTTTAGTCCTATGGAATTCTTGAAATCTATATACCATATATAAAAGTGTGCATATTTCATTTGTTTGTTCTCAATTGTGAGAACAAATTCATACCTTTACTTAAATAACCTTTATAATAATAAATAAAAATTACTTATAAAAGTATCAAATTCTATTAAAAGAAGATTATTTAAGAGTTCTAATACTTCTAAACTACTTAGACAATGATTAATATATCCTACCAAAAAAATAGGCTAATATATATTATGTCTATGCAATTAACTTGTTAGAAAATATTTTTAAATACTTTAAAAATATTATTTTACTAGCACAATATAACTTAAAATGAATAGCATTGGAATAATACATAAAGTAATAAACTTCAAAAACTGTATATATGTTTATATATGAAAAAAAATAAATTTCATGAAATTTTAATAAAAAATATCAATCTTATTAAATTAGAAATAATTTTGAAAATTTTAACATGGGTGACTTCTTACTAATTGATTTTATTTTAATATTAGCAGTAGAAAATTATTCTTCATGTACTTTTGATTTTACCATAATATATCGGAGATGAAATAATAATACTAAGTGCAAGATGTGATTTTATATAATTGTGAGAATCTCTTGAGCGTTTATTATTATTGTGAGAAAATATTTGTATCCTTACTGTGGTTCTCTTTTCAATAATAAATTAGAGAAATAATTACATTTAGACCGCCTAATTTATGTTGTGTTTACACAAATATATCACCCCTGTCGTTCGATAATTACATATCCCACCTCTAACAACCAAAGAGTAGGGGTAGTTGTATAATAATATTGATATTTTTGAGGAGTGTATGCGTAACATTTCAAAATCCAGTGGTGGTTTGTGTAAATAATTTTGACGTTTCTGATGGTGTATGTGTAATTATTCAAAGAAATTGGGTGATCTCTAAGAAAAAGCCTTCAGTTACAGGGTGTAAATGTAATTATCTCTAAACAAGAATTAGTTATAAGAATCAAATTCTATCAAAGTAGAAAAGTTCTTTTCTAAAGAAAAATTAGTACTTCATTAACCGCAATGTCGGCCAAAAGTAGCGGCAGAATAGCCAGTGGAAGATACGTCTCTCCAACATTATTGTAATCAACATTCCTAGTGAGAAAATGAGCTAAAATCATAAAAGTATTTAGTATTCCTAATTTGTCTGAATTACTTAGAGAAAATACATTCTAAAATATAAATAAGCAAATAAATTTTAACATTAATTTGCTAGGAACAATTTTAAATATATTTTTAAAAAAATTGATTTAGTTGGGCACTGTAAAATTTAAAATGACTAAATATATAATTTAGTTGAGTAAGATGTAAATATATATTAATTCAAACTTTCAAACATAAAAAAATAATAAAGAATAAATATTAAAAAATTCCAAATAAAAATCATCAATTTTATTATAGAAGTCTCTTGAAAATTTTAAGTGATTAAATTCAGACAATTCTTTTTAGATTGTATCTTTCTCTTTTTCCCCATATAGAACGCAATGGAGGTAAAATAATAAAATAAGTGCAATTTGGGTTTAAATTGCAATGACAATTTGGGTTTAAATTTGGATAAATTTCTACTTTTTTTTTCGTAGGAGGATATCTGCTTATTTGCAATATCACAAGGGATAAATTGCATTAAACTCAATTTTTATATATTAAGTTGAAATTATATAATGAAATATCTCATTATATAATTTTCAATATTAGATAATCTTGTATATGCATGAAAAATTGAGTTTTTAAAAACATGAAATACTATTGAATAAGAATTATATAATACCAATTAAATTTATATGAATTAATGGATCAAAAAATCTCATTGAAAATGTGAGAATAATTACATTTTATGCAATAATATTTTAAATTTGAAAATTAATGAAGAATGTACAATAAAACTTTAAAAATTGATAGTAAATAAAATTACAATAGTTATAGGACGTCTCAATACAATTTAATACGGATACATCTTTTATTTAATATATCAATTAAATTTAGAAGTAAGTTACAAATACCAATAAATGATTTCCTCATCAATTAGAATAATCATTATCAATTTTTGTTTGAAAATGTAATTATATACTAATTAATGATTCAATAATAGAAATATTAATAATATTATGAGTTTAATATTTTTAGTAACTAATAAATTTGATATTCACATCTAAAAATATATTTTTACAAGTGCACTGTACGTGATACTTCCTAGTAGTTCTAAAAATGTGAACTCCTCAGTTTCAGTCCTAAAAAATATAGTTTGCACATGATTTTTGCCGTCAATTTCTTATATAAAGTTTGCAAGAGGACTAAAATTAACAGAACTAGAAATATATTAGGCCTAAGTCATTAGAAGAAATTTAATATTTAACCATATTTAATTATCTGATTTAAATAAATATCTTTAGTAAATAATTATTGACCACGATAATGTAATGGTTGTTGGCCATTGTTTTTCTGAGTGTAACTAAAGTATTTGTCAAACTTAAAGCCATATCAAAAGCATTTCCTATAGCTCATAGTCATGGTAAAAATAGTTCCGTGATAAATAATCTAAGATTTTGTATTATTTTATTTCTAATCACAATAAATAATAATAATTATTAGGATTTTAGTCCATAATTAAAAAAGTTGTTGCCAATTTTAAATTTTATTACAGTGAGCTATTGGTTGGAAAAAAAATCCTCACTATAATCAAATTTGAGTTGAATTTTCCATGAATTTTGGCATAAAGATCAAATTTCCCTTCATCTTTAAACACTTAAAAATTTAGTTATTTGAAGTCTTGGAGGTCTTATCCAACTTCCCTTCACCTCTAATTAAAAATGATTTTAGGTTCAAATATCGCTGCAAATAAGTCGAGTTCGAGCTCGAGCTTAATTAATTTTTCATCTAAAATATCTAAATTCAAAAAAAAAAAATACAGACGACTGTATCATCAGAACTACATTATTAAAAAATTTAAATAAGAACCAGAAAGAAAATTTTCACAGAAAAAAACAAGAAGAATCAATACGATGAAAGAAAATTGACAACCATGAAAAATCATTACATTAAATAGTTATTTTCAAAGAAATTAACAAAACGTACCAAATTGTTATTAAGCTTGTTTATAGATAATATAAACCAACATACAATATTTTAATATTATCTAAAACTAAAATATGATATATTGACTGACAGTTATAATATATGGTGAATTTTAAAATAAATAAATTTTATTGTAATGGATATATAAATTATAACGATAAAATTTATATGCATTATATTAAATATTTATTTACAAAATAATTATCAAAATATACTAAATTATTGACTAAACTTGTTTTTAGATAATATAAACTAAAGTAACATAGTTTAGTATCATCTGAAATTAAAATCTGAGATTTTGACTACTAATTCTAACATATAGTATTTAATTGCATTTTATTGTAGTCGATATTGAAATTGTAACAATACAATTCATATGCATTATGTTAAATATTTATTTACAAAAAAAAATATCAAAACATACTAAATTACTTATTAAGCGTGTTTTTAGATAATATAAGCAAAAATATCATATTTTAATATCATCTAAAATATGAAATATTGACTAACAATTCTAATATATGGCGAATTTGAAATAAATGCATTTTGTTGCAGTCAATATTAAAATTTTAACGTTAATTTCATATGCTCTACATTAAATACTTATTTACAAAAAAAGTTATCAAATGTACAAAATTATTGATGAAGCTTGTTTTTAGATAATACAAACTAAAGTACCATTTTTCAATCATCTAAAACTAAAATATGATATTAACTAATAATTCTAATTTATGATGAATTTTAAATATTATTTACAAAAAGAATATCAAAACTTACTAAACTGTGTGCTTAAGCTTGTTTTTAAACAAATAACTAAAAATATTGTATTGTATTATTTAATAAAATTAAAATATGAGATATATTGAGTAATAATTCTAATATATAGTGACTTTTGAATATGTGCTTAAATAATATTTATAAATAAAAAACTAAAAGAAAGATGTGATTCCCGAGCTCATGAACATAAAGAATCAAGAGTCGAGCTCACCAAGGGCTCAAGCTCAAACAAGCTTCACTCGAGCTCGAATGTGAGCCGGGTCGCCTCATCTTGCACTCCTAGGTCGCGAGCCAGCTCGGCTCATCTTGTAGCCCTAGGTTTAAATTTCAAATATATTTGTAATTTGTTATGTAATTGAAGACACGTAAGATAGTTATTTGGAGCCAATAAAAATATTATATTCAGCAAATATTCAATACATACATATGTATTATGATCATAATTTCCAACTAAACCATCTGAGAGTGAAGCCCATATGAAGAATATCATGCCATAAATTGGGTAAAGGCATCAGCCATCATTTTCCCAACCTTGACTTCGCCTTCCGTGCTAAGATGCAACCCGTCATTTCCAATTTCCATTCCCTTTGCATCAACACATTTTACATTTGGAAGGTCCAATCCCAACTGAGCTTTCCTTACTTCATCTATATAAGGCCCTTCTGCTGATGCCAACGCCACCTGTACCAAAAAAACAAACAAACTTAGAAATAAAGGATTGAATTTAGTGTATATTCGTATGCGTCTTGTTAATTTAACATATATACAATGTGCATAAAATATTTATTTAAATCATAGATGACGTCATTTTTATGATTGCGAGGTAAATTTATCAAGTACGACACAATTTGTAATAAAGAGTTCTATCCGGAAAAAACAACAACAAATCGAAAATTTGGCAAGTTACTATCATACCAGGATCACAGGCAGCTCAGGCAACTTCATATCAGATCGAATGTCGGTAAAGAACTTTGCCAACCTCATCTTGTATAATTTAGCATCCTCTTGACTCCGTGTGTCACTTTCACCTTGGTACCATAGAATAGCCCGAATTATTCCTCCATCGTGCAATGCTGCATGAGCCCGCGACAGGAGTTGTTTATAGAGTGGGCTGCCACGCCTCCACTCGCTTATCTGTGTTCCTCCAATGGCACAAGGGACCAAGCCGATGTCCCCAATGCTTATATTCTTCTGTAGAACAGAATTGGCAAACGCCAGCCCTGGCCCTATACCGCAAGCTTTTAGGTAATCTATGTCGCGGTGGAGAGGCGGCCGGGCCTCTTCCCATTTATGCTCGGAATTGAGCCTGAGTACTTTTGGACTTGATTGGCATTCAGGAGGGATATATCCATCCCAGACGCCTGCATGGATTCCTCCTCGGCCCGCCATATTACTTTGTCCTGCTAGTATGAATATGCTTTTGCCTTGTCGGGTATTGCCATCAGAGGCATTTTTAGTACTGATCACCAAGGTGGAGCAAGACAAAAGCATTAACCAAATAAGGGAAGACATGGCTTCCCTATGGCAAAGTGCTTGAAAATGGAGGCCATTAATTACCCTTTTGGCTGGGGTATATATAGATCAATATGGGTCCACTATTTAGAAGGAGATTATCTTGGAAGACCACTTATGTACCTATAAACATGGAGAGATAGCCCTCTTCAGCTGTTTCTGTTTGAGAATCTTACGCCAGAAATTAAGAGGTATGCAATTTTGTTTCAAACTTCCGACGGATTTGGATATTCCCATTTCTGTCGCCTATTAACTATTAAATATAGAAAAATGCTAATTATTTGAAAAACTACTTTTCCTTTTTCTGAAAAGAAAATCAGATTTGGCTGAGCTATGCCTAACAAGATGTTTAGAGGTAAGAATGTAAATAAATTAGTACCTCCTACTAATTAATCATATTGAAGAATTAATGCGTCTATATATGAAAAATATCAATTTTTTAACTCTTATATATATACAAGACTTCAACAAATTAACAGAATAAATTTATAACTTATATGACTTGTTAATTTTGCCTCTATAAATATGTGTGAAATCTAATAGTCACTGCAAAAGAAGGCGGGATTTGGGGCGGGTTTTGAAATGGTTTTTTTCTTTCTTTTTTTGGAATGGTTACAAGAACACAGAACTTATTTGGAGCGAACTTTGGAACGGGTTGAAATCCTTTCTTACAATTGGCGTTACAAAAGTTTAAGAACGATTTACGGAAAATCGTTCTAACTTGGGATGGTATTTGTACCGATTATTGTAAACCGTTCCAACTTGGGGTGGTATTTGTACCGATTATTGTAAACCGTTCCTAATGTCGATTTTGTCCAAAAAAATTTTAATTTAGGAATTGGAACAATTAGGGACGGTTCTGGAGCAGGTAATTTATTTTTTAGGTAAAATTTTGGAACAGTATTTATAATACTCGTGATTTAATTTTAGAACTGTTTTTTAATTGGGATCGATTTAGGAATGGTGTTTGGAACATGGGTTATTGAACTTGGAATATGCTTCTTGAACTGTTTTAGTAATAGAATTTGAAACGGTATATGTACTTTGGAATATATATTTAATACTGATTATTTGAAAAGGTAATCTATTAATTTGGAATAATTCATCCAATTTAGGAGCACTTTTTTTGGACAGACTTTGTAAAGGATATTGGAACAGGTTTTTATAAAATTTATAATATTTTTTTAGCATTACTAAACCCATTTTTAAGTTTTGAATTTTATAATTTTTTATAATTTATTAATATATTTAATAAATTTGAATAAATAAATAAATTTATACATTTTAATAATCTTTCATATATAATTAAATTGATTTAATGAAATTTTAATTAATTTTATCTATACATTTATTAATTGAATAAATATAAAATAATAAAATTTAATAACATTCTGAAACATGAATAATTAAAAAAATTATATTAATATGAAAAAGTTTTTAATTATAAAAATAAAAAAAAATGTAAAACCTAATCTAAACGCTCCTCGTCAGCATCCTGATTCTCGGCCGTGGGATTTGTCGGAGGCAGTGCTGCAGTCGACGAGGAGGCCCGCATCTCCCTCATCATGTCTATCATGGTCTCAAGGCAGCCGATATGGTCTTCCATGACCGGGTTTGTTGGTGGCGGTGTCGATGGCGAGGTGATATGAATGTGCGGCTGGAGACGTGGGCCTCAAAACTAAGGCCGAACATTCAGCTCTTGTTCTTGGCCCCTACTGCAGCCAACCACATCTATTGCTCCGTCATCTCCACCAAAGCCTCGAATTCGGTGGGGGCATCGAGGTCGTCGGCCATGGGCTGAGGCTAATGATCCTCCACCATCTTCTAGAACGTCTCCTGCAAACCAAATAAAATTGTTAGTACTTTTGTTAAATGTAGAATTAATTATTAAGAAAAATAATAATATCAATAAATTAGCTACTTACCGCCACCTCCGCTACTCTCGGCTCGCTCCAACCCCCGTCCTCTTTCTTCTTGTAGCAGCGCTTGAATAATTCCATTTATTTAGAGGGTAGTCCGAGCTCTGTCTCCTGTATAAGAAAAAGACAGTTAATTTGCATCATATATAAAGATAATGATTTAACAGACATAAATTATTATTACTCACCAACTTCCTCTTGTGCATGACGATTGAGGAAGACCCCCTTCGGTACACTATCGAGGATGTTGTAGGGTTCGCTGCCCGGTTCGCCTTATTCTTTAAGGACTCCTGTGGGAAGTCCTTGGTGGCCCAATACGCTTGGAGCTGGAGATAGACCTTGTCGGCCAGCTATATAGGCCTGACCAGGCTGGACCAGCGATGGAAAGGTCTTCCGAATGTACTTTTCGGCTCACATGTGGAAGACCCGGAACGTGGACTCATCGTCATAGTCCCACCAGTAGGTCATCTGCAGTAATCAGATTAAACAAATTACATTAGTGAATAAATTAAACAATTAGATTATATATTAGATAAAACTAAATTAGTTTAAAATTAATTACCTTCATGCTCTCGAACGAGAAATGCTATGGCGGCACCTGCCTCAGACACGGCCATGGGTAGGGAAAATGTCCCCGCACGACGGCATTGATGCACTCGTGGAACCTTCGGCCAGACTTTAAATTAATTTGATATTAAATATTTAATATTTTCAAGATAAAATAGTTAATAATAAAAAAATTAGGTACACAAACTTACCTCGCGTCATCGAGGCTGATATACTGTTGCGCTAATGGTGGGGGTACTGATGGTGGTGGTAAGGTGGAGCAGCTGTCGATGTGGCAGGCTCCTGTAACTGATCTTCCACAATCATATATGCAACTCCAGATGTATCATCTAGAGTCTGCGGAACGGGGGACGGTGAGGGCGTATCGGTGGTGTGGGTGAACGAAGGGATGCTTCCCCAACCTGAAAAGCATTTGACAGTACTGGTGGTAGTGGTGGGCCACGACCACGACCACGCCCTAGACCACGCGGTAGAGACAGCGTACCACTAGACATTATCTACACAAATTATATAAAAGTATTAGTCTAAATTTTTGGATTATTGACATTAATATGTTAATGAAAAAGAAAATACTATTTTTTTTATTATTATGTAAAAATGATAATATTGGAAAAATTAGTTTATTTACATTATTACGAAAAAAAATATTAGTATATACTGGGAATATTGTTCTAATTTTTTTAATTTTTTTTTATTAATATGTAAAAATATTATTATTGCGGAAATTTGTCTAAATTAATTTTGTGAATATGTACATTATTATGTAAAAGTGTTAGTATATATTGGGAATATTATTCCAATTTTTTAATTTTTTAATTATTATGTAAAAAATTTATTGATGTGCATATTGTTTAATATTTGGCAAATTGGTCTAAATTAATTAATTGCATTTTATTGTAATCGATATTGAAATTGTAACAATACAATTCATATGCATTATATTAAATATTCATTAACAAAAAAAATATCAAAACATACTAAATTACTTATTAAGCGTGTTTTCAGATAATATAAGCAAAAATATCATATTTTAATATCATTTAAAACATGAAATATTGACTAACAACTCTAATATATGGAGAATTTGAAATAAATGCATTTTTTTGTAGTGGATATTGAAATTTTAATGTTAATTTCATATGCTCCACATTAAATACTTATTTACAAAAAAAATTATCAAATGCACAAAATTATTGACGAAGCTTATTTTTAGATTATACAAACTAAACTACCATCTTTAAATCATCTAAAACTAAAATATGATATTAGCTAATAATTCTAATTTATGATGAATTTTAAATATTTATTTACAAAAAGAATATCAAAACTTTTTTTTGGGTAAATTTAAGTTTCATTAATAAAACAAGGTCGTATAGTACAACAATGCTCAACTGGTGCTTTCTCTCTCGACAGGCCAAGAGATACGCCATAATCTATATAACGCACATAAACTAACAGAACGAGATAAATTAACACTGATAATCCTCTGCCTTATATGTTCCACAATAATGGTGGCTATGATATTTGGTGGTCGCTCCGTATGCTCAAAGTATCTCAAATTTCGTTCCCTCCAAATGTGGTAAATGAAAGCAGCAAGGAGTGCACGATAAGCCATAATAATGATATATTTTCCTCTCCATTTTCTTGCCACTCAACGTCCCATGACCACTCTCTATTAGGCCATTCAAATCGAACAATCCGCCGAATCGCTGTCAGGCATCTTCTGGCATAACGGTATCGAAAAAATAGATGAGTATGTGTCACCATTGTGCCCTCATCATATAATATACAGGCGCCTAGATATGATAGCCATGGTTTATCAGTTGTGGATAGTTTCCCCAAATTGCAAACCATAGGATGAAATTATGCCTGGGGTTCTTCAGAGAACCCGAGAGTAGTCAAGACCAACCTACCTTGGGTCCCGGTGGGTCCACTAGCCTGTAAAGAGATGCAACTGTAGGTCGTCCCATCTCAAATCGCCAATAATACGATCCATCATGTCATGAATAATTGGCAATGTATGCAAAGTCTCCAAGCACTCAATGTCCATAATGAGAGGCCAATGCCATTGCCCCTCTATAATAACACTGTTGAGCTTGTTCGCCGTCCGAAACCTAAGCAGACGTGGACCCTGTGAGAATCTCTCAATAAGGGGACCAAGGTGATACCATGGATCATGCCACAAATAAAATAAATTTCCATCACTAATCAGATAGTCCACCATCGTTCGAAGAAAGGGGCGTAGACGAAGGAGTTTCCTCTAGCCCCACGAACCCCCATTGTCAGTGACCGTCCATACAGATTTATCACGTAGCCGCCCGTTATATAACAATTCTACCCAAATTGATGCTCCACATCACATCGAATAACATCACACAACTTCTTGCTCATCAAGGCAAGGTTTAAAGTAGCGATGTCCCGTAGGCCCTAACCCCCCTCCAATGCAATCCTACAGACATCCCTCCATGCTACTTTGGCATATCCACTGGTCCTTGTGCCCTTTCACAGAAAAGCTATCAAACGCTTTTCAATCTCCCTCAAAACACCTTTAGGTAAGATGAATGCAGAAGCCCAATATATAATTAACGCCATAAGGACAGATTTAAGAATCTGTACCCTCCCAGCATACGATAATCTCATTCCTTCCCAACCTTTAATACGTTGATCAATTTTCAATAATAAAGGCTGGAAGTCTGTTATAGATAATTTAGAGGAAAGTAGAGGAAGTCCCAAGTACCTCATCGGAAGATGCCCTTCTTGGAAGCCGAGCATCTCTAACAGCTGCCTGTGCAAATCGACAAATGATAAGATGACTCTTATGCACATTAAGTCGGAGACCTGACCAGGAGGCGAATAGGTCCAGCCCCTGCTTAAAGACCCCTATAGAGTCCATATCAGATTTGCAGAGCAGCATCAGATCATCTGCAAATCCAAGCTGAAATAATCAAGAAGGCCCACATTTCAAATAAAAAGAAAAACACATGTCCTCATCAATCATCTGCAGAATAATTAAATGCAGAACCTCCATTACGAGAACGAACAGATATGGCGATAAAAAGTCCCCCTGCCGTAGCCCTCTCGATCCCGTAAAGAAACCATGAGGTTTCCCATTCAGACCGATGGAAAACGAGAGTGTCGTGACACACTCCTCTATCCACCTAATGAACGTAGTCGGGAATCCAAACAAGTGTAACACTGCAATTAGAAAATCCCATTCTACCGTGTCATAAGCTTTTCGAATAACCACTTTCAGTGCACATCTAGGATGTAGGCGCGCTTGATTGTAGCCTGTAAATATTTCTTGTGGTAACAGTATATTGTCTCCAATACTTCGACCAGGAATAAAGGAAGCCTGACAAGGGCTTATCAACTTATCCAACACCCTACTCAAGTTTTGTATAATAAGTTTGGCAATAATCTTATATAAAATATTACAACACGAAATAGGGCGAAAATCTGTGACCATCATAGGGGCATGTACCTTAGGGATAAATGCCAGAAGTGTGGTGTTGATTTGTTTCCGCAATTTTTCCGTGGTAAAGAACTCCATGATTGCCTTCATAACCTCCGGACCCACGATTGGCCAGGCAGCTTTATAAAAACTCGATGAGAACCCATCCGGTCCAGGTGCTTTATCTTCAGCAATGTCAAACACTGCCTATTTGATGTCAACTGCCGTGACGGGTGTAAGGATCTGAAGCCCTTCCTCCTCATTGAGGACATGTCTAGCCCATGGCCTCAGATACCGGATATCTATCACCTGCCTTCGTCTTTCTCCGCTTAACAGTGCCTGATAGAAGGAGACAAACTCATGAATAACCTTTCTTGGCTCTGAGTAGGTGGTCCCGTGTTCATCATTTATTTGCAAGATTCTCCGAGTGGCACGTCGATGAGCTATCTTGCAAAAGAAAACTCGTGAGCACTAATCCCCATCCTTCATTCATTGTATCTTAGCTCGCTGTTGTAACATGATTTGTTCCATTTTTATCACACACCTCACTGAGGTCACAAACAACATTAAAATCTCCACCTACTATCCATGGATCATCCACACATTAACCCGCAAGCACCCCCAGTGATCGCCACAACTCACGCTGTTGAGCAATTTCAGTGGCACCATGCACAACAGTAATAATTACATTCGTATGAGTGCTCTAATAGTTACACGACAGTGTACAAATTGATCACCTAACTCAATCACATTAATATCAAAAATAGTGTCATCCCAAGCAATCCATATACGATTCCCAATAGACACAGGATTCACAAACTACTTCCATTGAGGTAGTAAGAAAGAATATAAAAACTTACTAAATTATTGCTTAAACTTGTTTTTAAACAAATAACTCAAAATATTGTATTTTATTATTTTATAAAATTAAAATATGAGATATATCGAGTAATAATTCTAATTTATAGTGAATTTTGAATATAATATTGAATATGTACTTAAATAATATTTATAAATGAAAAACTAAAAAAAAAGATGTGATTCCCGTGCTCATGAACATAAAGAATCAAGAGCTCGAGCTCACCAAGGGCTCAAGCTCAAACAGGCTCGACTCAATCTCGAATGTGAGTCGGGTCGCCTCATCTTGCACCCCTATGTCGCGAGCCGGCTCGGCTCATCTTGTAGCCCTAGGTTCAAATTTCAAATATATTTGTATTTTCTTATGTAATTGATCACACGTAAGATAGTTATTTGGAGCCAATAAGAATATTGTATTCAGCAAATATTTAATACATACATATGTATTATGTTCAAAATATCCAACTAAACCATCTGAGAATGAAGCCCATATGAAGAATATCAGGCCATAAATTGGGTAAAGGCATCAGCCATCATTTGCCCAACCTTGACTTCGCCTTCCGTGCTAAGATGCAACCCGTCATTCCCAATTTCCATTCCCTTTGCATCAACACACTTTACATTTCGAAGGTCCAGTCCCAACTGAGCTTTTCTTACTTCATCTATATAAGGCCCTTCTGCTGATGCCAACGCCACCTGTACCAAGGAAAGAAGACAATGTTAGAAACAAAGGGTTGAATTTAGTGCATATACCTACTCGTCTTGTTAATTTAACATATATACAATGTGCATAAAATATTTGTTTAAATTAATAGATGATGTAATTTTTATGATTGCAAGGTAAATTTATCAAGTACGATACAATTTGTATTGAAGAGTTCTATCCGGCAGAAACAACAACAAATCGAAAATTTGGCAAGTTACTATCATACCAGGATCACAGGTAGCTCAGGCAACTTCATATCAGATCGAATGTCGGTAAAGAACTTTGCCAACCTCATCTTGTATAATTTAGCATCCTCTTGACTCTGTGTGTCACTTTCGCCTTGGTACCATAGAATAGCCTGAATTATTCCTCCATCGTGCAATGCTGCATGAGCCCGCGACAGGAGTTGTTTATAGAGTGGGCTGCCACGCCTCCACTCACTTATCTGTGTTCCTCCAACGGCACAAGGGACCAAGCCAATGTCCCCAATGCTTATGTTCTTCTGTAGAACAGAATTGGCAAATGCCAGCCCTGGCCCTATGCCGCAAGCTTTTAGGTAATCTATGTCGCGGTGGAGAGGCGGCCGGGCCTCTTCCCATTTATGCTTGGAATTGAGTCGGAGTACTTTTGGACTTGAATGGCATTCAGGAGGGACATATCCATCCCAGACGCCTGCATGGATTCCTCCTCGGCCTGCCATATTACTTTGTCCAGCTAGTATGAATATGCTTTTGTCTTGTGGGGCATTGCCATCAGAGGCATTTATTGTACTGATTACCAAGGTGGAGCAAGACAAAAGCATTAACCAAATAAGGGAAGACATGGCTTCCCTATGGCAAAGTGCTTGAAAATGGAGGCCATTAATTACTCTTTTGGCTTGGGTATATATAGATCAATATGGGTCCACTATTTAGAAGGAGATTATCTTGTAAGACCACTTATGTACCTATAAACATGGAGAGATAGCCCTCTTCAGCTGTTTCTGTTGAGAATCTTACGCCAGAAATTAAGAGGTATGCAATTTTGTTTCAAACTTCCGAGGGATTTGGATATTCCCATTTCTGTCGCCTATTAACTATTAAATATATAAAAATGCTAATTATTTGAAAAAGTATTTTCCTTTTTCTTAAAAAAAATCAGATTTCACTGAGTTTGGAACACGTTCGTAGAACTGTTTTAGTAATAGAATTAGAAACGGTATATGTACTTTGGAATACATATTTGATACAGATTAGTAATTGTATTTGAAAAGGTAATCTTTCAATTTGGAACAATTCATCCAGTTTAGGAGCAGTTTTTTGGAATAGACTTTGTAAAGGATATTGGAACGGGTTTTTATAAAATTTATACTATTTTTTTTAGTATTACTAAACCCATTTCTATGTTTTGAATTTTACATTTTTATATAATTTATTAATATATTTAATAAATTTGAATAAATAAATAAATTTATACATTTTAATAATATGTCATATATAATTAAATTGATTTAATAAAATTTTAATTAATTTTAACTATACATTTATTAAATGAATAAATATAAAATAATAAAATTTAATAAACATTCTGAAACATGAATAATTAAAAAAAGTATATTAATATGAAAAAGGTTTTTAATTATAAAAATGAAAAAAAATGTAAAACTTAATCTAAACGCTCCTCGTCAGCATCCTGATTCTCGGCTGTGGGATTTGTTGGAGGCAGTGCTGCAGTCGACGAGGAGGCCCGCATCTCCCTCATCATGTCTATCATGGTCTCAAGGCAGCCGATGTGGTCCTCCATAGCTGGGTTTGTCGGTGGCAGTGTCGAGGGCGAGGTGATATGAATGTGCGGCTGGAGACGTTTAATATTTAAAGTTTGCACAAAATTTTTGCCATCAATTTCTTATATAAAGTTTGCAAGAGGACTCAAACTAACAGAACTAGAAATATATTAGGCCTAAGTTACTAGAAGAATTTTAATATTTAACCATGTTTAATTACTATAATTTAAATAAATATCTTTAGTAAATAGTCATTGATCACGACAATGTAATGGTTGTTGGCTATTGTTTTCCTGAGTTTGACTAAAGTATTTGTCAAACTTAAAGCCACAACAAAAGCATTTCCTATAGCTCATAGTCTTGGCAAAAATAGTTCCCGTGATAAATAATCTAAGATTTTGCATTATTTTATTTTTAATCATGATTAATAATAATTATTAAGATTTTAGTTCATAATTAAAAAATTGTAGCCAATAGAAAATTTTCTTACAGTGAGCTATTGGTTGGGGAAAAAAAAATCCTCATTATAATCAAATTTGAGTTGAATTTTCATTGAATTTTAGCATAAAGATCATATTTCCCCTCATCTTTAAACACTTAAATTTAGTTATTTGAAGTCTTGGAGGCCTTATCCACCTTCCCTTAACCTCTAATTAGAACTGATTTTAGGTTCAAATATGGATGCAATAAGTCGAGTTCGAGCTTGAGCTCAATTATTTTTTTAAATAAATATCTTAATTAAAAAAAATACAGACTACTGTATCATCTCAAATGCATTATTAAAAAATTTCAATAAGAACCAGGAAGAAAATTTTCACAAAAAAAACAAAAAGAATCAATACGATGACAGAAAATTGACAGCCATGAAAAATCGTTCGGTCCAATAGTTTAATGAGAAGTAACTAAAGTTCCATTACACTACTTAGTTTTTAAGCTAACATCAACGGATCCATATACATTATATTAAATATTTATTTTCAAAAAAATTAAAAAACGTAATAAATTGTTGATTAAGCTTAAAATATAAACCAACGTACAATATTTTAATATCATCTAAAATTAAAATATGATATATTGACTACCAATTCTAATACATGATGAATTTTAAAATAAATGCATTTTGTTGTAGTGGATATAGAAATTATAAAAAAAAAAAAGTACATGAATTATATTAAATATTTATTTACAAAATAATTATCAAAATATACTAAATTATTGACTAAACTTGTTTTTAGATAATATAAACTAAAGTAACATAGTTTAGTATCATCTGAAATTAAAATCTGAGATTTTGACTACTAATTCTAACATCTAGTATTTAATTGCATTTTATTGTAGTCGATATTGAAATTGTAACAATACAATTCATATGCATTATGTTAAATATTTATTTACAAAAAAAAAATATCAAAACATACTAAATTACTTATTAAGCGTGTTTTTAGATAATATAAGCAAAAATATCATATTTTAATATCATCTAAAATATGAAATATTGACTAACAATTCTAATATATGGCGAATTTGAAATAAATGCATTTTGTTGCAGTCAATATTAAAATTTTAAAGTTAATTTCATATGCTCTACATTAAATACTTATTTACAAAAAAAGTTATCAAATGTACAAAATTATTGATGAAGCTTGTTTTTAGATAATACAAACTAAAGTACCATTTTTAAATCATCTAACACTAAAATATGATATTAGCTAATAATTCTAATTTATGATGAATTTTAAATATTTATTTACAAAAAGAATATCAAAACTTTTTTTTGGGTAAATATAAGTTTCATTAATAAAACAAGATCGTACAGGACAACAGTGCTCAACTGGTGGTTTGTACCTCAACAGGCCAAGGGATACGCCATAATCTATATTAACGCACATAAACTAACAGAACGAGACAAATTAACACTGATAATCCTCTGTCTAATATCTTCCACAATAATGGTGGCTATTATATTCGATGGTCGCTCCGTATGCTCAAAGCGTTTCAAATTTCGTTCCCTCCAAATGTGGTAAATGCAAGCAGCCAAAAGTGCACGATAAGCCATGTTAATGATATAGTTTTCTCTCCATTTTCTTGCCACTCAACGTCCAGTGTGTTGAATTTGGATTTTCAAAAGCTGAAACCCACAGATTTGTAACAGCAGCAGCAATTGAATTCACCTTCAATTTTCTTCATTTCATTTGCTATTGAATATGCTTGATTGAGAATCAAAAACCGCAAACCCATTTTCAATTGCTGCTTTCAATTTACAGCTTGAAAAACAAATTGAATTGTTGCTTTCAATTTGAAATTCAATATGAGATGAAACAACAATTTTGTTCAAAATCAGCCTTCATTGTTACTGTTCCAAATTTTATTTGGATTGATTGCAATTCTTTATTCCTTCGGCCGTTCATGAATATTAGTGTTGTAACTCACAAATTGAAATTGAATGCCATAGTGGCTGATTTCAAGTTTTGCATTAATTGGGAAGAAATGGCCCCTCTATATATAGCTTAAATTTGTCATTTGAGAAACCACACCAAAAACAACAAGCTCTCATTTTGAGTTTTCTCAAACTCTCTCTTTCGGCTTCTATATTTTGTTTAAAGATTTGAATCTCGTGTTTCAATAAGCTTCTGAGTGTTGTTCGAGGTGTTCTTCGGTATAGTACTAAAACTGAAGAATTGTAACCGTCTTATCCTGGGAGAAATTACGTTGCACCCGGTGCACTACTGATACGGGGCGTATATTTTCTTCAAGGCAAGCAGTTATTCTGCGATTCGGTTAAGTTAACGACTTTAATTGGACTGAGAATTGTTACGATACAATTCTCGTTGTAAGTTTTCGATTTAAATTTCTTGTCGTAAATTGCGTTTCTGATTGCTTTATGTTATTTGTTCCAACGTGGCTTTATTGCTTTTGATTTCTAAATCCGATTGAAATATTTCAAAACATTGTTTCGATTACTTGAAACCCAATATATTTCCAACACCGTGACCACTCTCTATTAGGCCATTCAAACCGAACAATCCACCGAACAGCTGTCAGGCATCTTCTGGCATAACGGCATCTAGATATGATAGTGATGGTTTATCAACTGTATAGTTTTCCCAAAATTGCAAACCATAGGAAGTATGCCTGGGGATCTTCAGGGAACCTGAGAGTAGTCAAGACCAACCTACCTTGGGTCCCGATGGGTCCAATAGCCTATAAAGAGATGCAACCGTAGGTCGTCCCGTCTCAAATCGTCAAATAATGCGATCCATCACGTCATGAATTATTGGCAATACATGCAAAATCTCCAGCACTCAATGTCCATAATGAGAGGCCAATGTCATTGCCCCTCTAGAATAACACTGTTGATCTTGTCCGCCGTCCGAAACCCAAGCAAACGTGAACCCTGTGGGAATCTCTCAATAAAGGGACCAAGGTGATACCATGGATCATGTCATAGATAAAATAAATTCCCATCACTAATCTGATAGTCCACCACCGTTCGAAGAAAGGGGCGTAGATGAAGGAGTTTCCTCCAGCCCCACGAACCCCCATTATCAGTGACCGTCCATACAGATTTATCACGTAGCCGCCAGTTATATAAGAATTCTACCCAAATTGATGTTCTATACCACATCGAATAACATTAGACAACTTCTTGCTCATCAAGGCAAGGTTTAAAGTAGCGATGTCCCGTAAGCCCTGACCCCCCTCCGACGTAGGCCTACAGATATCCCTCCATGCTACTTTGGCATATCCACTGGTCCGTGTGCCTTTCCACAGAAAAGCTCTCAACACTTCTCAATCTCCCTTAAAACATCTTTAGGTAGGATGTATGCAAAAGCCCAATATATACTTAACGCCATAAGGACAGATTTAAGAATCTATACCCTCCCAGCATACGATAATCTCATTCCTTCCCAACCTTTAATACGTTGATCAATTTTCAATAATAAAGATTAGCAGTCTGTTATAGATAATCTAGAGGAAAGTAAAGGAAGTCCCAAGTACCTTATCGGAAGATGCCCTTCCTGGAAGCCGAGCATCTCTAACAGCTGCTCCCGTATCTCTTGTGCAGATCGAGAGATGATAAGATGACTCTTATGCACATTAAGCCGGAGACCTGACCAAGAAGAGAATAGGTCCAACCCCTGCTTAAAGACCCCTATAGAGTCCATATCAGCTTTGTAGAACAGCATCAGATGATCTGCAAATCCAAGGTGAAATAATCAAGAAGGCCCACATTTCCAATAGAAAGAAAAACGCATGTCCTGATCAATCATCTGTAGAAGAATCAAATGCAGAACCTCTATTACGAGAATGAAGAGATATGGCGATAAAGAGTCCCCCTGTCGTAGCCCTCTCGATGCCGTATAGAAACCATGAGGTTTCCCATTCAGCCCGATGGAAAACGAAGGTGTCGTGACACACTTCTCCATCCACCTAATGAATGTAGTCGGGAATCCAAACAAGTGTAACACTGCAATTAGAAAATGCCATTCTACCTCGTCATAAGCTTTTCGAATAACCACTTTCAGTGCACATCTAGGAGGTAGGCGCGCCTGATTGTAGCCTGTAAATAGGTCTTGTGCTAACAGTATATTGTCTCCAATACTACGATCAGGAATAAAGGAACATGACAAGGGCTTATCAACTTATCCAACACCCTACTCAAGTTTTGCACAATAAGTTTGGCAATAATCTTATATAAAACATTACAACAGGAAATAGGACGAAAATCTGTGACCATCATAGGGGCATCTACCTTAGGGATAAGTGCCAAAAATATGGTGTTGATTTGCTTCTGCAGTTATCCCGTGGTAAAGAACTCTATGATTGCCTTCTTAACCTCCGGACCCACGATTGGCCAGGAAGCTTATAAAGAGCCGATGAGAAACCATCCGATCCAGGTGCTTTATCTTCAGCAATGTCAAACACTGCTTGTTTGATGTCAACTACAGTGACGGGTGTAAGGAGCTGAAGCCCTTCCTCCTCATTGAGGACATGTCTAGTCCATGGCCTCAGGTACCAGATATCTATCACCTGCCTCCGTCTTTCTCCGCCTAACAAAGTCTGATAGAAGGAGACAAACTCATGAATAACCACACCTGGCTCTAAGTAGGTGGTCCCGTGTTCATCATTTATTTGCAAAATTCTCCGAGTGGCACGTCGCTGAGCTATCTTGCAAAAGAAGACTCGTGACACTAATCCCCATCCTTCATTCATTGTATCTTAGCTCGCTGCTGTAACATGATCTGTTCCATTTTTGCCACCTTGGCGTATACCAAACGACTAAAGTGTTCCAGGAGTAGAAAGAGGTCATTCTGTCTATCCAAGCTAACCAAAATCTGTGCTTCCTCAAGGAATCTTTTAGCCAGTCGTACATTTTCCAAAAGATCTCCTTTATTGCGCCGTTGCTGTTGGATTTTAGTTTCCGCGTAATCGCGTACATAGGCACTCTAATAATGTTCCAGACATTCTGCACACTGGAAATAAAATCTGGTGAAAAAGTAAGGTAATTATCAAATCTGAACATACCTCCCAGTTGTTGTTTTCGATCCCCACAAAGCACCAGTGGTGAATGATCCGAGGTGCGTGGGGTGAGGCTTGAATAGTATGAGTTAGGGAAATGCTCAAGCCATGTGTCATATATGAGCATCCGATCCAAACGCTTCAATAACTTCGTGAATTCGAACTCCGGTTTTGCCACGTGTACCATTCACCCTGCATGGGCATTTGTAGCAATCCCGTATCCTATATTCATGCGTTAAATTCATCCATCGCAATCTGATATCACCAAAATTACCACACACCTCAATGAGGTCACGAACAAGATGAAAATATCCTCCTACTATCCACGGGTCATCCACACATTAACCCGAGCACCCCCAGGATCGCCACAACTCACGCCGCTCAGCAATTTCAATGGCACCATACACAACAATAATTACATTCGTATGGAGTGCTCTAACAGTTACACGACAGTGTACAACTTGATCACCTAACTCAATCACATTAACATCATGAATAGTGTTATCCCAAGCAATTCATATACGATTCCCAACAGACACAGGATCAATAAACCACTTCCATTGAGGCAGTAAGAAAGAATATCAAAACTTACTAAATTATTGCTTAAGCTTGTTTTTAAATAAATAACTAAAAATATTGTATTTTATTTTTTTATAAAATTAAAATATGCGATATATAGAGTAATAATTCTAATATATAGTGAATTTTTAATATAATATTGAATATGTACTTAAATAATATATATAAATAAAAAACTAAAAAAAATATGTGATTTCCGTGCTCATGAAGATAAAGAATCAAGAGCTCGAGCTCACCAAGAGCTCGAGCTCACCAAGGGCTCAAGCTCAAACAGGCTCGACTCGAGCTCGAATGTGAGTCGGGACGCCTCATCTTGCACCCCTATGTTGCGAGCCGGCTCGGTTCATCTTGTAGCCCTAGGTTCAAATTTCAAGTATATTTGTATTTTCTTATGTAATTGATCACACGTAAGATAGTTATTTGGAGCCAATAAGAATATTATATTCAACAAATATTTAATACATACATATGTATTATGATCAAAATTTCCAACTAAACCATCTGAGAATGAAGCCCATATGAAGAATATCAGGCCATAAATTGGGTAAAGGCATCAGCCATCATTTGCCCAACCTTGACTTCGCCTTTCGTGCTAAGATGCAACCCATCATTCCCAATTTCCATTCCCTTTGCATCAACACACTTTACATTTGGAAGGTCCAGTCCCAACTGAGCTTTTCTTACTTCATCTATATAAGGCCCTTCTGCTGATGCCAACGCCACCTATAGCAAAAAAAGAAAACAATCTTAGAAATAAAGGATTGAATTTAGTGCATATTCCTACTCGTCTTGTTAATTTAACATATATACAATGTGCATAAAATATTTATTTAAATTAATAGATGATGTAATTTTTATAATTGCAAGGTAAATTTATCAAGTACGATACAATTTGTATTGAAGAGTTCTGTCCAGAAGAAACAACAACAAATCGAAAATTTGGCAAGTTACTATCATACCAGGATCACAGGCAGCTTAGGCAACTTCATATCAGATCGAATGTCGGTAAATAACTTTGCCAACCTCATCTTGTATAATTTAGCATCCTCTTGACTCAGTGTGTCACTTTCACCTTGGTACCATAGAATAGCCCGAATTATTCCTCCATCGTGCAATGCTGCATGAGCCCGCGACAGGAGTTGTTTATAGAGTGGGCTGCCACGCCTCCACTCGCTGATCTGTGTTCCTCCAACGGCACAAGGGACCAAGCCGATGTCCCCGATGCTTATGTTCTTTTGTAGAACAGAATTGGCAAATGCCAGCCCTGGCCCTATGCCACAAGCTTTTAGGTAATCTATGTCGCGGTGGAGAGGCGGACGGGCCTCTTCCCATTTATGCTCGGAATTGAGCCTGAGTACTTTTGGACTTGATTGGCATTCAAGAGGGATATATCCATCCCAGACGCCTGCATGGATTCCTCCTCGGCCCGCCATATTACTTTGTCCTGCTAGTATGAATATGCTTTTGCCTTGTCGGGTATTGCCATCAGAGGCATTTTTGGTACTGATCACCAAGGTGGAGCAAGACAAAAGCATTAACCAAATAAGGGAAGACATGGCTTCCCTATGGCAAAGTGCTTGAAAATGGAGGCCATTAATTACCCTTTTGGCTGGGGTATATATAGATCAATATGGGTCCACTATTTAGAAGTAGATTATCTTGGAAGACCACTTATGTACCTATAAACATGGAGAGATAGCCCTCTTCAGCTGTTTCTGTTTGAGAATCTTACGCCAGAAATTAAGAGGTATGCAATTTTGTTTCAAACTTCCGACGGATTTGGATATTCCCATTTCTGTCGCCTATTAACTATTAAATATATAAAAATGCTAATTATTTGAAAAACTACTTTTCCTTTTTCTGAAAAAAAAAAATCAGATTTGGCTGAGCTATGCCTAACAAGATATTATATTTTAGAGGTAAGAATGTAAATAAATTAGTACCTCCTACTAATTAATCATATTGAAGAATTAATGCCTCTACATATGAAAAATATTAATTCTTTAACTCTTATATATATACATATATATCTAAATACTACGAGACTTCATGCAAATTAACAGATTAAATTTATAACTTATATGACTTGTTAATTTTGCATGTATAAATATGTGTGAAATTTAATAGTCACTACAAAAAAAGGCGGGATTTGAGGTGGGTTTCAAATGATTTTTTTCTTTTTTTTTTTTTTTTTACTTTGGAATGGTTACAAGAACACAGAACTTATTTGGAGCGGACTTTGGAACGGGGTGAAATCCGTCCTTACAGTTGGCGTTACAAAAATTTAAGAACGATTTACGAAAAACCGTTCCAACTTGGGATGGTATTTGTACCGATTATTGTAAATCGTTCCTAATATCGATTTTGTCCAAAAAAATTTTAATTTAGGAATTGGAACGATTAGGGACGGTTCTGGAGCAGGTAATTTATTTTTTTAAGTAAAATTTTGGAACGGTATTTATAATACTCGTGATTTAATTTTAGAACTATTTTTTTAATTGGGATCGATTTAGGAACGGTGTTTGGAACTGTTTTTTGCAACGGGTTATTGAACTTGGAGCACGTTTGTAGAACTGTTTTAGTAATAGAATTGGAAACGGTTTATATAATTTGGAATACATATTAGATACTGATTAGTAATTGTATTTGGAACGAAAATTTATAAATTTGAAACGGTTCATCCAATTTAGAAATACTTTTTTGGGACAAGCTTTGTAAAGAATATTGGAACAGGTTTTCATAAAATTTGTAATATTTTTTCTTTAGCATTAATAAACCTGTTTCTAAGTTTTGAAGTTTACAATTTCTTATAATTTATTAATATATTTAGTAAGTTTGAATAAATAAATAAATTTATACATTTTAATAATTTTTCGTATATAATTAAATTAATTTCATGAAATTTTTATTAATTTTATCTATACATTTAATTAATTGAATAAATATAAATAACAAAATTTAATAAACACTATGAAGATGAGTAATTAAAAAAAATATATTAATATGAAAAAGTATTTAATTATAAAAATAAAATATATATATAAAACCTAATCTAAATGCTCCTCATCAGCATCCTGATTCTCGGTCCTGGGATTCGTCGGGGTCAGTGCTACAGTCGACGAGGAGGCCCTCATCTCCCTCATCATGTCAATCATGGTCTCAAGGCAGCCGATGTGGTCCTCCATGGCTGGGTTTGGCGGTGGTGGTGGCATATACAGTTGGAGATGTAGGCCTCAAAAACAAGACCGAACACTCGGCCCTTGTTCTTGCCCCCAACTGCAACCAGCAACATATATTGCTCCGTCATCTCCATCGAAGCCTCGGATTCGGCGGGGGCATCGAGGTCGTCAGTCGTGGGTTGAGGTTGATGATCCTCCAGCATCTTCTGGAACATCTCTTGCAAAACAAACAAAATTGTTAGTACTTTTATGAAATGAAGAATTAATTATTAAAAAATAATAATATCAATAAATTAGCTACTTACTGCCACCTCCGCTGCTCTCGGCCCTCTCCAACCCCCTCATGTTTCTTCTTGTAGCAACGCTCGAATAATTTTATTTGTTTAGGCGGTTGTCCAAGCTCTATCTCATGTGTAAGAAAAAAACAGTTAATTAGCATCATATTTAAAAATAATGATTTCACAGACATATATTATTATTACTTTACCAACTTTATCTTATGTATGTCGATTGAGGAAGACCCCCCTCGTTACACAGTCGAGGACGTCGTGGGGTTTGCCACCCGGTTTGCCACCCGGTTTGCCTTATTCTTGGAGGACTCCTGCGGGAAGTGCTCGATGGCCTAGCACGCTTGGAGTTGGAGACAAACCTCGTTAGCCGACCATAGTGGCTTGACCAGGCTGGACCGAGCTACGAAAAAGGTCTTCCAAATGTACTTTTCGGCCCACATGTGGAAGACCCAAAACATGGACTCATCGTCAAAGTTCCACCAGTAGGTTTTCTGTAGTAATAAGATTAAACAAATTATATTAGCAAAATAAATTAAATAATTAGATTGTATATTAGATAAAATTAAATTAATTTAAAGTTATTCACCTTTCTAACTCTCGAACCAGAAATGTTGGTGCTCTGGCAGCACTTGCCTTAGACACGGCCACGAGTGGGAGAAATGTCCCGGCACGAGCGCATTGATGCGCTCGTGGAACCGCTGATCAGACTTTAAATTAATTTGATATTAAGCATTTAACATTTTCAAGATAAAATAATTAATAATTGCAAGTAGAGTATAAATTAATATATATAGTAGATACCCAACAAATATAATATAACCAACAATTCACATATGCTTTTTGAAAGAAATTGACAAATATAAACGCTTAACCAAAAATTAATATTTTTAGAGAAAAATGAATAAATATAAATATTTTATCATATTTTTAAAAAATATATATATTCAAAAAAAACTTTTAATTACTTTTTTATCTAAAAAACATAGTAACTTAATTCTATTACTACATTAATAAAATCTTTTTATGAATTTTTTGTGTATTTTTTTTTGTACTCATTCATTACTTAATTTTGAGTCTAACATATAATAAAATTCAAACTATTTAATTCACTAATTTTCTATTACTTCATTATAATTAAAGATATTTTTTCCAATTAAAAAAATTATAATTAAACTTGAATTCAAAATTTTTAGAAAAAAAAAATTCTTTGAACTTTATATATATAATACACGGGCAAGATTGTCCAAAAATTTAATTATAAAAAATAAGTGTTATATTTATTAATTTAGAAAATAAGTATTACATTAGTGATAGTTCAAGAGAAAAGTATATTTTACCGTAAATAAAACTCATTATTCATTCTACGCACTAAATGTCATGTGATGTTTGGTTATTGCATATTAAAACAAAAAATGCATGTCGGATAAAATTATTATTGAAAACCAGTCAGTGGTTACCCTAATGATACATTGTCTTTTCTTTTTTTCCTTTAAAATCAGTTCAAAAGGTTAATCAAAAGGGAATTTCGCATACAGTGCCCCGAAACTTGAATAAATTTCACTAAAGAATAATTTCAACTGAGAGAACTATAAAAAAGATAACTCAATCATTAATAAATTAATTTTCGCTTAATATTACTTAAATAGTTTAGATAATTAATCTATTAAATTAAAATATTATGTTATACAGTAAATTAATAGAATCTTCTCCTACAAGGATTCTCTTCATCATAACAAAATCATGCCCAGTTGAGGACAAAGGGGTGCTCCAAATTCTACCAAAAATGTCTCCTTACATTGTTTACCAAAGAAAACAGAGAATACAATTACAAACACCTGATACTGCTATGTAAAGTTGAAAACATTGGAGATGCCAAACTAGTATAGATCAAAACTAGGTAAATTCTGAGGGGTATCATGTTCTAACTTCAAGAAACTATGAAGAACTTACATTGAGGTGGCATCACTTTCTAGTCAATCTTCACCGATGAATAGATGAGCCGCGTGAACCAGAAACAGGCATAGAAACCAATTGTACCAGTCAGCACAAAGAAAGCATATGAACCAATCAGCATGTACCCAAAGTACAGAATTCCGGACACTGGTTTTGTGATGTTGAGCTTTGTGAAGAAGTAGAATGCCGCATAAAGGAAGAGGTAGAGTGCTGATGACCCTGATGTAAGGTATGATCTCCACCACCATAAGTAATCCTCACTGCAGAGTTGGAAATAGCAGAGCACGACTGTAATCTCAGCGCAGGTCACAATAAGGATGATGAAGACAAGGAAAAGGAAACCGAAAATGTAGTAGAACTGATGCAGCCATATTGATGTCAGGATGAAGAACAGCTCGATGAATACTGCGCCAAAGGGCAGTATTCCACCAATTAAGATGGAGAAAATGGGGTTCATGTACCAGGCCTGCTCGGGTATTTGGCGAGGGATTTTGTTGGTTTTGACTGGAGCTTCGATAGCTGGCTTCTTAAACCCTACATAACTACCAACAAAAACAAGTGGAACCGAAATCCCAAACCACATTAGGACTAATACAATCATAGTCCCAAATGGCACAGCCCCAGAGGACTCCTCACCCCAAATCAGCGCATTCAGAACGAAGAAAATAGCAAAGAGTATACCAGGGAACATGAAAGCTGTTTGAAGAGTAATTTTCTTCCATTCCGTTCCTTTGAACATCTTGTACAGACGAGCTGAGGCGTATCCAGCAAACAGACCCATGAACACCCATAGCAGAAGCATAGCTGTCATCAATCCTCCTCGGTTGGAAGGGGACAGGAAACCAAGTGCAGCAAAGATCATTGTAACCAATATCATTCCAAAAAACTGAACACCAGTTCCAACATAAACACACAGCAAATCTGAGTTTGTAGGTGGCCTGAACACATCCCCATGAACTAATTTCCACCCAGTTTCCTCTTGAGCTTCTTCCTGGGTCTCCAACTGGTTATACTTGGCAATATCACGGTACAGAGTCCGCAGCATAATCATGGCAACCATTCCCGAGAGAAAAAGAACAATCATCAAAGAATTGACAATTGAGAACCAATGAATTTGATCATCAGCCATATAGAGGTAAGTATCCCATCTAGAAGCCCACTTGACTTCGCTCTCCTACAAAGGGAAGGGAAAAAATGGAGCAGCGCAATATGACAATCAACTCCTACTTTGCAACACAATATCCAATGAGATAGAAATCATTACCTGAAACTCCACATCATATGTAAAGATAATTTCCTTCTTGTCTTCAACCTCCTGAGGAGATTCAGAGCTAGTTACAGTGCGTTTTGCATGAGGATCACAAGTTGTTAATCTAGTTTTTTCATCCCATTTACCCTCGTAATCGTGCTTAACACTGGATGCATCAAAGCAATCTAAGATCAATTACATTTATAGGTCAAAAGATATCGCTAAGGCACAACATAGAGCATCAGCATCATATTACCTGAATGGTTTTACTTCAAATCCAACTATTCTAGCAGCATCAGTTTCTTCATCCTTATGATACTTCACAGTAAATGTCAAGTGATTGTTGATAAAATACTTCTCCTCCGGCCTCTATTAGCAAGTATTCCAGGAGAAAGACAAGAAATCAAGATTTAAGTTTCCAGTTAAAAAGAGACTTCCTGATGGAAAAGCAATCTAACACTTACTCCAGCATATTGTCCTTTCAATCCAACATCAAAACCATGCTGATAAACCAAGGAGTCCAAGTCAGGTCTTTTATAAGGCACAACCAGAGGGAGATTATCCAAAATCCTGTTCAGCAAACCATCAAAGTAGAAGGTGAGTCATGCATGATAAGAAATTGGGAAGACACAAGATTCCTCAAAGCGGTTTACATGTTCACTCGATATGCATCATCAATCTTCTCTTTGAACTCCTTGGCATCTTTGGCATTAAGAGTTATACGGCAAACAACATTGCACATCTGTGGTTCTCGCATCTTGAACTGCATAAATGGACTTCAATGAGATGCAAGTTTTAGGATGATTTTGTTCGGGAATCGACAGAATGCAAACAGCAGGCAGATTATTCAGTTTTTAAAGAATAGACAAATCAAACAATAAAAAACGAAAGAGGATAAAAGGAAAGAAGGAAGGACTGCATGAAAAGCTTACCACATAGGGAGAGTTCTCAATACGATCACCGCGAAGAACTTCCCCAAGATTCTCAGCACTGTCCACAATTTTCTCTGGCTTACAGTAAGGAAGTGAATAATAGGAGTAAGGAAGTTGAGTTTTTACTGAAGTCAGTTTGTTCACTTTCACCTTGAGAAGATTACCCTGCATTAAAGAGTTACCATTCAGCTTATTCAAGTCATAAGCAAAGCCAGTAATAGAGATGCACGTATGATGCACGGAATGTATTTGATATTCGTTAAATTTAAATAAAAGTGGAGAGACGCGCCACAGTTATGAACAAATGCATGCCTATAGGTGACTAGGTGGATTTTTTAAGTTGACTTGCATGGATAAAGTTTTGCCATATTACTAAACAAACCACAGAAGCCCATGAAGTCACCTAAAAGTGCATACTTCTATGAACTCCGATTAGTAAAAGATAATGCAAGAAACTACCAGACATTCATAAGATCATAGAATAGTTCCTATCTTCACCTACCAAAATTTACTTACCAGAGATTGTCATTGTAGATAAGGCATCGACTGGATACAACATTTTATTAAAATATTTTACAATTTAAGCATTACTGGGTACTATATGGATTGAGAATCACCAATATTTTATTAACATTTACCTTTTGAAGTTATAACCAAGATTTAACTCAAGTAATAACGACGGTGGTGCTATACTTCTTTTCTGTTAAATTAATGTGTTCGAACCTTGGTAGAAAAATTTCATGAATGTTCAGTTTTAACAGAATGTTGTGTTTCTCCTTATTTTCCCTTAGAATTGTTTGATGAAGAACCAAAATGAATAAAGTCTCAAACTGCACAAAGGAAAACTGAACTAAACAGAAACCACCCAACCCAACAGATCAAATTTCATGCTTATATTAGTAGCGGTTGATATTTGCCAACTGCTTAAATTGTTCAGTATCATCTCAGCTAGCGGCTTATATGCAATATAGTTTTGATCTACCACCCCACCTATCTTGACAGAAGTCAGCATCAAACAAGAAAAGCTCAACTTTTAACTAGAAGCCCAAAAATCCCATCAAATTTATTGGTTAGCACAAAATCTTTAAGAACTTAAAAACATGCATTAGTAGTTACTAACTCACAGGACAAGTAAAAGATAATAACAAGAGAAAGAAATAAAACATTCGGGAGATCTACATAATAAGTCCTAAATCAACACAGATAAAAAAGGAAATGAAAATAACAATCCAGACCACAGATTACCTAATAGGTCCATACACATACATGACCTCAGCAATTATTCACAACTACAACCCCAAACACATACATAAACAGATAAGAAGAAAGCGTGTGCAGTATCAAGCGTACCCTGAAGAAATCCTTGGGAGCGACGCCGGGAAGGTAGAAAGAGTGAGCAACGGTGACAAGGAGGAGGAGCATGAGGATCACGCACCCGTGAGGCCTTATCCCCAGGGCCTCCATCTTTCTCCGCTCAAACACCCACTACAGAACCGCAGCAAGATCAATCACAAACTGAAGATCCAGATCCAGCCCCCAGCCCACTCCACCCCACACCACACCTTCTCTCTCGCAGCGTCTATGTGCGCCTTCGGTGAATCTGTGTGCTTGACTGTGTGAGGATTGAGGAGAACAGGAAGAACAAGGAACGAAACCGGACGCAAAGTAAAAAGCCAACCGGACGGAGACAGAGAGAGTTAAGTGCTACTCACACGTAGCAGAATGAGCGCACCTCCACCGTCGGATTGACATCAGCTGTAATCTGACTGTTGATATTATTTTACTTCTGATTAATTAATCATAGGATTTTGTTTGACTGAGAAATTGACTGACAGCTTGTTGACTTGCGCCGCGGCCAAGAAATTACTAGCATATTATTCGCAATTTGAAAATTTAATAAGTCAATAAAATCGATAGGTGAGAAAGACGAAGATCTCGACGCCAACGCCAACAATATATCTATAGATGATAAATATTTTTAAATTCTATAATTATCACTAATTTTATAATAATTTAATTTTATTTTTATTTTTTAAATTTTTTGTACACAATATAAAATCATATGTTATTTTTAACTGTAAAGAGACTTATAATTGTTAAAAAATTTTAATAATTTTTTTAGAGTAGTATCTCACTGATGGCTCAGGCCCCCCAAAAGGAGGCCTTCTTCACCTTCTACCTAAGTTGTGCGGAAAAAACCCAAACCAATTCCAGGTAACAGCCAAGCTTCATAGGGTCTTTCTGTCCAAGTACAAGTAGTCCACATTTTTACAAACATGTCTATTGCATCGAGCCTCTCTATAAGACAAGTCTCTATAAGACAACGCGTTAATTTCTATAAGAACGGTGCGTTCCAATGTATGAAGTGGGAGAGAAGGGATGTCATAATTGGGGTTTTGAATAAGACGACCTTTTGATTTTTCATTTGATTCGTTGGAAAAGTAATAAAAATGAGAGGTGTTAAGTTTTTGATCGTTCTAACGTTGAGTTTTTTTCCGCTTATTTATTAAAATGTTGAATATATTATTAAATAAAAATTCAAAATTTTAATTATTAAAATTCAAATAATTATTATATATCTTTAATTAAAAATAGCAGGGTCGTGTAAGAATTTATAAATAAATAAATATATATATATATATATGTTAGTTGTTAGTAGCACTGACGACTTATATTACAAATGCAAGTCTACCCCATTTAGAGTAGACTTGCATTTAATTTATTTTTACAACATTTTGATAAATAAGTTGAATTTTTTTATTTTTTAAAAAAGTAACAATTGGTGATTTTCATTACTCTAATTATTAAAGTTAATTTTAGAGGATATTCATATTTTTTCAAAAAATAAGAAAATAATTGTTATTACAATAAATTTTAAGAAAAATTATTATAATTTACCCTAAGATATTTGTCGCATATGCAAGTCGTATCACTAGTACTGTGATCATATGCTTTTGGGGTCTATCTTGATTGCATATGATTTTGGTAATTCAATTATAATGATGACAGAGGGGGTAGCATTTTTTATTTTATTATTTATGGAATTAATATATTTGGTTCCATAAGCTAAAAAATTAGTATTTGAAATCAAAAAATGCTATAATTTTTTTTATAGGACCATATATGTTATAATTTTTATCCTATAGGACCAAAAATACAGCACCTTCTACTCACTATATTTAATGATCACTATTTCACCATTTTCTTAGTTATAATTCATTCTATAAGTAATTTCTTTTCAATCTGTAAAGTAAATTCTAATTTATCAATATAATATATAAATATCACAAGAGATAATAGATATCGAGAAAAGTTTATATTTACCCTTATAGGATGTCCTCATATTCATAACCTCAAAGGGAAATAGCGTAACAGCCAACAGTACAAAATTTTAATGCAAACCTGGCAAAAGAATAGAATATTTAACAACCAAATAGCCAAAAACCCTAACTTCAGATGTCACAACTGACCCACCTAATAAGAACAACGGAACGACTCAAAGTCCAATATAGCCAGTCAATGTGACCTATCTCCTGAAAAGTATGTGGCAAGAAATGAGTTGCCTACTCAGTAGGCATAACTAACTAGTCTATATATATACACACGGGCAGCAGGTCATGTACAATGCAATCACATTAACTAACAAATATTCGTCATATAGCAACAACAAATGTAAGGAATAATACATGCCACAACTGTACATCAATTCACGACATAATATTTGATGTTATCTTTATTTAGAGCCTTACTTACTCTAATTGAAGTACATTAGTCAATGATTTTGCCGGCCATCGTCATCATCTCAGACAAACAACACAGGATATCCATTGTATGTGATATTCTCACACTCTATATCTTAGTATATAGCAATATCATCATAGAATATCACAATAATATGACATCCCCGCACCACCCCAGTGTGTAGGTAACAGTACAGGATATTCTCCGCTACTCAGAATATCCCGATACCCTACGCGCCATGATACATAGCTTAATCCATTTATTTTTCATATTACATCATCAACAACATCATCATCAATCACATTATCGTCAATCATTAACTGTGTTCCCAACTAGGTAAGCACCATCAATTCACAACAGCATTATCATTAACTGTGTTCCCAACTAGGTGGCGAAGGGGTACAATCAAATCGAAGGTGTTGATTATTTTAATTCTTTTTTCCCTGTTGCAAAAATCTGTCACGGTTCAACTATTCTTATCTTTGGCAGCTTCAAAATCATGGTCTTTATTGCAGTTGGACATAAACAACGCTTTTCTACATGGCTGCTTGGATGAGGATGTATACATGGACCCTCCTGCTGGTCTTGATGTTTCCCCAGGTCTGGTTTGCAAGCTTCAACGCTCGTTATATGGACTTAAGCAATGCCAGTGGAATCTTGAGTTTACCGACAGGCTGCTTGCCTTTGGTTTTCGTCAATCTACGCATGAACATTGCCTCTTCACTAAGTGTTCGGATTCTGAGTTTACAGCACTCCTCGATAATGTGGATGATATCCTTTTAACTAGCTTCTCTGAGGCTGTTCTTCATTCTCTCAAACACTACTTGGATCGCCTATTCACCATCAAAGACCTTGGTCCTACATGGTATTTTCTTAGCCTTGAGTTTGCTCGTTCTCCTCATGGCCTACAAGTCACTCAACGCGAATATTTACATGACATCTTGTCTGATTCTTCCATGCTTCATGTTGTGCCTGCTTCCACTCCTTTTCCTTCCAGCCTCAAACTGACTCATGATGGAGGTGCTCTGCTACCAGATCCCTCTCGCTACAGACATCTCATTGGTCGTCTTCTCTATTTGGGCTTCACTTGCAATGATATTTCTTTCGATGTCCAGCAATTGAGCCAGTTTCTTCAAGGCCCCGTACCTCGCATTGGGATGCAACTCTTCACGTCCTCCGCTACCTGAAAGGCACCACCTCCACTGGCATTTTCTTCTATTCTTCTAGCTCAGTCCATCTTACAGCGTATTCTGATGCTTCCTGGGCTTCATGCCTTGACTCCAGTCGCTCCATTACTGGCTACTGCATTTTCTTGGGTACCTCCCTTGTCTACTGGAAGACGAAGAAACAGGCCACGGTTCACATTCTTCAGTTGAGGCAGAATATCGCAGCATGGTCTCCTTTGTTCTACGTGATCTTGCACTCTCTCAATTCCTTTTTGGTGCAACAACAAAGCCACTTTGCACATCACCATGAATCCCATGTTTCACGAGCGCACCAAACATCTTGACATTGATCTCCATTTGGTTCGCGACCAGTTCAAGCTTGGCTTCATCTCACCAACTCACATTTTTGGGTCTGATCAAATTGCATATCTCTTTACCAAGTCTCTTCCTGCTGCTGATTTTGCCCGATTCCTGTCCAAGCTGGGCCTCTCTTCCTCGGCTCCATCTTGAGGGGGGCTGTAGCAAGTGTTTGTTTTTATTAGTATTCTTTGTTCTTAGTGTTTGTTTTTATTAGTATTCCAGCATTTAATTTTTGTTGAGTCTATTGCCAGCTGGAGTCCAAAGCGGGTTAGTTTTTTTCTTTAACTAAAACTCTATTCTTTATATATAGTTTCACATCTCTATAACCTCGACACTTGAGTTTAGATGAATAAAACATAGTTTTTATTCTTTTCCATTCTATAATTTATTGTCATGGATGTACTCTTTTTTCCACGCCTTAAATTCTCACAGAACGAATTTACGAACATCTATTTTTTTAAAAAAAAAAAATTGGAGTAATATTTGTAACACATTTTCTGTTACAAAAACACGATAAGTCAACATAAAGTTAAAATGATGTCAACACTGGAGATCCGTTCTAAATGTGTTACAAAAATCATTCTGATTTGTAACAAGACGTTCTCGTTTCAAAAATTTTGCCCCAAATTGAGATTTTTTTTTGTACTGCCTTCCTTGGGATTGTTGGAAGGACAAGGAAGGGAGGGTGAGCATGACGTCCATAGAAAAATTTTATATATAATTGAAAGACTAATTGATAATTATTATGAAAATTTAAGTTTTATTATAATAAATATAAATTGAAATTAAAATATATTAAAATTTGAATGGAGTAAATTGAAATTTATTATAATATTTGCGATCAAATTATGTAAATTAAGAAAATAAAAAAAATGAGATGGAAAAGTATATATATTATACACCTATCTATACATATGTCTACATAGCATGAAATTGGCGCATGGCCGCCTGCTATCCCAACCAATAATATGAAAAGCAAAATAGTAAATCTTGTAATTTTCCCATGACCGCCCCACTTCCCTCCACTTTATATATATGTTGTACATGACAATTTACGATTCACACATAAACTCACATTTTTATACATACACACTTTCGGGGAAAAGAACATTGGTAAGAAATCTGATTTTAATTTATATTATTTTATTAGTTTATTTTTAAATATAATTTATATTGTTTCATGTATTGTTTAATCGAAAAATTTTACGAACTTTTCTATTTAAATTAGTGTCGAATTAAATATTTCATTTGACTTAAAATTCTTATAATTGGTTAATTAAATTATTAGATTTGTTAAATTTAACCATTGTTATAGTTAATTTTTTTATGTAATTCCATCAGACCCATTAACCAAAGGAAAATGAGGTTTTTAATGATAATTTAATTTAGGGATGTTATTAAGAACGATAGTTACAAAGATATAAGAGGTTTGATTAAATAAATTTTTATGAGTTAGTTGATAAATTAAATATATAGGTGGGATATTCAAAAAGTCAGTTATTTAAAAGACGTAGATGGAATAATAGATTGGTTTTCGATATAAATAGAATATTAAAAGATTTGTGAAAAATATACGAATTTGCAATATATTGATTATAAATATTATAATTTACTATAGGACGCAAGGATAAAGTAGAGGGCTGATCAACTCTTTGTGTTAACTGAATCGTCTTGATACTTAAGGTAAGTATCGTTAATTGAATTTATATATATGGGTATATATATATAACTGTGTTGTATATTGGATCATAAATTATTGTTTATATATCTGGATTGTCTTATTGTTCTGTGGAGTTGACATTATATGCTCATATAAGGTTATGGTGTGAGAAAAATAGATATGTATATATGTATGGATATATACGTACTTGTATTATATACTTGATTGTTAATTGTCGATTATCTGTTAGATTCCGTTGTTATTCTATGAAGTTGTCGTTATGTATTTATTTGGGATTATGTGTATAATAAAGATTGATAGATAGTGTTATATTATATTTGATTGTTGAACGGTTTGGGCGATGACTTATCGATGAAAAATTAATTGTTGGATGGAATTAAATGATGAAAGTATTGTGAATTGAGATGAAAAGATGGCTTACCTAACCAGGGGCATATTCAATGGTTTATGATTTAATTGATGACGAGCTGCGGGCTGTCATGATGATGTGATTTTGATGACGTGATATATGATATGGAAAAAAAAGATAAAGCTAGGTACCATGGTGCGAAGGTTATCGAGATATTTCGGGTAGTGGAGGATATCCTGTATTGATAGCAATACATTAGGGTTGTGTGAGGATGCAATATTCATTGTGATATCCTGTACTGATATTGCTACATACTGGGATGGTGTGGGATATCACATTTGACAGGTATCCTGTGTTGTATATTATACGATATTGATTGAGATGTGGATGGACAGCAAAATCATTGAATGATGTACTCCAGTTTAGGTAAGTAGAGCCCTAAGAAAATAAATGATAACGCCAGATGTGATATCGTAGACTGATATATGATGGATATAGGTTACTTCTTATATCTGTTGTTATTAAATGACGAATATTTACTGGTTGGTGTGGTTGCATTATATTTTTACTTGTTGCATATGTATCTATAATATAGACTAATTAGATATACTTACTGAGTTGGCAACTCACCCCTTGCCACGTATTTTTTTTTCAGGAGATAGGTCATAGTGACTAGACGATCATCAATATTAATAGATGGTCAGTAGTTGAATCTTGAGTTGGGACTCTAGCTACATAGTTATTTATGTATTAGATTTTCAATGAATTTGTATTTAGAAGTCTGTAATAATTAGAAACTTCACTTCTTTTCTTTCCTTATGTTTATAAATACTAAGGTTGAAGATTGAATATAAAATTTTGATGACGTATGTCATTCCATGAGGGTTATTAATGTATTAGTGAAAATAGAAATTATCTTATCAAGTTAATGATTATCTCTTATTGGTATTTTTCATTTTATGCTTTGCCTTCTATATTTTTCCTCCTCACCCACTGACTTTCACATTTCCCCACTTATCCACAAGTTGTGAAAACTATTTTTTAAGATAATTATTTAGTTTTAGTTGATATTTATTTTTTCTTTCTCCTCCAAATATCATTTTTCAAAATTATATTTTAATAATCATTTTCATATTATTATTATTAATAAATAATATTTAACTCTTTATGTTTTTTTTAATTTATATATACATCAAATATGTTACATACAGCCAATATGAATGGAGAGTGATCTTGCAAATATTCAACGATCAGGAAGTGCAATCTCCTCACAGATGGTTAACCCTCCAAGATCAAGTGTTGGGCTCCTGAGAATAAAACAAGAATGGTGAGCTCGTCGGGCACGTCCCCGACAACGACCCTCCGACGCTCAAGTTAGGTAGATCGAGAAAAAGTATTGCGATCAAAGGTTCAAATCGAAAAGACTCAGAATCAGTTACCTCGAAATATGGCGTATTGGGGTATTTATAGGGCTTAGGTGGATACTGTTGAATGGGCCACGTGGCCTTATCCTGTTAGCCCTCATCCTAGATCGGACTGTGATCATTGCCTAGGTCTTCAAAGGGTATGCGGGTATGGGTAAGGATTATTTTGACCCGAATGAGTAGAGAAGCGCGGATCCCGGGTGCGAAAAGACAAAATTGCCCTTCATTAAAGGTATTTTAGGCATTTCCAACATATTTTTATAAATACCCATCAGAGAGCAATACACTATAACCAAGAATCAAATTTTCTTGGTTGTGTGGAATCCACGAGTCCATGATGTCGGTAACATTTTAGTCACCTGCAATTTATAAAAGAGAAATGCTTAAATACTAACTTGATGGCCACTCGATTAACCCAAAGAATGTAAATTCAAAGATTAACTGATATTTCTAAGATATTTAAATTAAATGTGTGAAATTTGAAGATAAATTTTGGTAAATTGAGTTACAAAATTATTACATAAAATTTGTATAAATTGGTTGATTTCTTGATGGAAAAAGGGTTATATAGACTTTGCACCTTTGGTTATAGACAATGTCGTACATACACTCATGAATTATGAAACGTAATTAATAAAAATGGCCCTTGCAGTTAGTGTTCATCCGTTAAAAATATTGTGCCGTTAAATATGGTAATGAAATTGCCAACATATCCATTACCCATATTGTTATTACAATTTTGCCTTTAATTTTGTGTTCTATAAATTAACCCCCAACCAAAAAAAAAAAAACAACCTAATTTTAGGTAATAAAAAAGATTATTTGTTAAATTTTTATTTAGAGTTAAACTAATGTGTAATATTTATAAAAATATTTTAAAAAGATGAGATACAAAATTTGTTAAGAAACAGGTAGCTAAGTATCTTAACGATTTCATGTCCTTTTTTATCGTACTTTATCCAAAAGCTTTAAAAAAATTTTACGATTCAACATTTTATAAATCCATGAAATATGTACTATATAAAAAAAGAAATTACCCTGCACATTCACAAACAGTGATTAATGACGCCGCCGCACTAACTTTTAGTAAAATAAAAAATGCCCTTAAACTGATGAGATAACTAACTTGTTCAACTTTCTAAATTTTACATTAACTTATAAATTAATTTTTTTTCTTTCTTTTTTTTTTAATTTAATGTATTGATTTATATATCTTATTCTTATATAATATATTTTAAAGTGTGTTAGATTATTTATTATATGCACGCACGAACAACTAACCACAAAAACTAGTATTTTATATAACGTAGACACTTATAATATGTTTTAAATAATCGTAGCTAAACATCCTCTAAGTATTGTAAGAGCTATAGTGCATGGAGCAAAGTGTATATTTTTTTTTCGGTAAAGATAAATTACATAAATAGATAAAAATGAAAAATACAACAACACGGCTCAAGCATTATAACTAATACTAGAACTAAAGTAAACACATTGCAAGAACTATTAAATAATCACACCATCCTATATTTATTTTACATTTATTACTCATATTTATTTCAAAAGCAAAAGTAAATGAGCCCTCACTTCATTCCAACAATTTTGATATTAAAAAACCTTCCCAAGTCATTAATTATTGTTATCACCTTGATCATTAATATATAACCCATCAACAAGATGTCGTTGGTACGATAATAATTAATTGGGTTGGATCGATCTTAAGGTGGATTCTTGTTTGTGAATCAACAGTTTGAAACCTCGTAATCACATTTGTGGATTCTTGTTAGTGAAACAACAGTTTGAAACCTCGTAATCACATTTGTTCGAAGCGGTTTAATGCTTTCGTTTTCATTTATTAGTTTTTGTACAACGGGCTCTCCTTAAATTTATCATAATTATAAATATTTTCTCGTAGTTCGAAAAATTATAAGTACCTACAAAATTAACAACCGTCTAATAAGTATCTCTATAATGAGATATCACGAGAAGGTATTTATTAGACGACAGTTTATTTTAAAGAAATATTTGTAATTTTTTAAATAAAAAATATATTTATTATTATGTACATTTATAAAAAATTGTAATTTACACGTGGCGTGGGAAAAGAAAAAACAAAAAACAAGAATTAATTTTCCCATGATTTCACCAAAAAAAAAACAAAAAAAGAAAAAACCATGAAAAAAAAAGCAGCCAACATTAACAAAAATGTTTATGGAAGGACGTGAATGGAAGAGGACATCTCAATCTCCCAGCTACCATGCACGTACACGTAACAGGTGCTGCCAAGCTATTTATTTCTTGATATGTAAGCGCCAAACGGCCCCCCACAATCTGACAGATTTATGACACTAACACTCGTCAGAAAAAATATAATTTTTTATTAGAATTAATTGTTATAATTTAAAAAAGAAAATCATAATAAAAACAAATCAATCATGGTCTCGTAACGACCATCAACTGTTGTTTCAACAGGTGTGGTCAAAATCATGAAAAATATTTTAACTATAACTAAAAATCACGGCGAACATCGAATACTCGTGGCAAATTTTAAATTTTTATTTTTATTTTATTTAATTGTGATTAATAATATTAAATTATTATAATTTTTAAATTGCCGGCAATTCAGCAAAAACTCATTCATAGTGTTTGGATTCATTTTCGGAGTGTTTTGTTGTGTTTTATGGAGATAGAGAGAAAAAAATAAAGATAAATAAATATGTATTACAGATAGTATGTATATTTGGATTTTTTTTTGAAGATAATTTAAAATAAGTATTATATGTTTAATGTTGAATTTTGGGAGACAAAAATTACTGTTCATTGTTAATTCACTGTCAAATCATCTTTTTTATATATTTTATGTATATATGTGTGTATATATATATATTTATGTCAAAACAATTAAAAATACCCAAACTAAATGTTTTTGTATGATGACAAACATTGAATATATTTTAATTCATCTAAAAAATAACTTGATAATGAAAACAAGCATAGTGATTCTTTTTTTTATTTTTTATAAAAACTATTTATACATATAGATATGGGTGCACGCAAAGAGCAGTAGCTCCTCCAGGCCTAGCTCACTTTGACCTCTACCTTTGGGGGCACATATGACATATGTGTCCCTTTGGTCAGTGTCTGAAAATCTTGTGTACTTGGACATAGAAACACTAAAAAAAGGAAATTTCCGTAATGTAATGAGAAGAGGTGAATCAATTGATTAGACGTCACGATGCCAATAGCCAACACTTCTGCCTGCAGACCCTACTTGAGATCTTCTTCTGCGTCTTCACTTCCTAGTCAAAAAGGTGCGGCTCACTTATTTCAATAGTATTTATTTGGTGGGGGGAATAATGAATAACAAAATTAATGAGATTATAAGGCTGCGATTCACTGCACAAACTATACAATTTGATTATAATTAATTGCTACGACTAGAAATAAATAATTATAAGGATAAATTACGACTATGATCTTTCTGAAATTAGATATAATTATGAATACTTATTTTTGTTTGAAAAATTATCTTATCAATACTTCTATAATTTTAACGCTCGTCTAACAATTAACCTATTTTGTTAGGCTTCCACCATTTTTTATAGTGAACCGATCAAAATACCCTTGTGAACTAAAAATTATAATTTTATTTATTTTTTTAAATTTTTTTTTATTTTTTTATTGACTAAGTGGATAATTTATTTTTATAACTTTTTAATTTTTTTCATCCACTCTATTTGATTTTTTTATAAATTTTAATTTTTAATTAAAAAAACACAGTAAGGGCATAGTGGAGAATTTCATACCTCCATCCAAGGATTACATAATTTCATCAAATATTATGGGGAGTGCTTGTAATTTTTCAAACAATGAAAAAGTGTGTAATTATATCAAACCTGAAGAGAGGTCGTTGTAATTTACCCTAATTATAATAAATAGTTATTGAATAACGTCATGTATTATTAGTTGATCATAGATTTTGTGAGTATAACTAAAATATTTATTATGTGTAAGAGTCATAACAAATATATGTATTATGGTCGATAAAGTAAGTTTTTGTTTCGATTTTTTTAATCGTGATTAACAATAGTTATTTGTCATGATTTTTAGCTCTACAGACATTAAAATATAAGTAAAGTAATTTTTTTCTAGTGATTGTTTGTAACGGGACAAAATGAATTTGATTAATATGAGGTTTCTTTTTTTAATTTATGTAATTGGACGTGATATAAAAGTATATTGATAATAATTGACTTATACATAAAAAAAAATTAGATAGAAAAAAATATAATAATTATAATTGATGCAATACATTTGTTTCTTAGTTAAAGTGTATTTGAAATGTTTATTTTCGATAATAAGTTTTTTTGCTACCGCCAAACAAACCCTTGGTCTACTCGAATAAAGTGAGATGGAGAGTTCTAACGTTCTCCACAAGTGAGCACGGCCTTAATGTTTAATCGTTTTCATATTTTTTAGTAGGGTAAACTACATTTTGCTATTTGTCATCGAAATTTTTTTTTTTAGTTAACTTATCATCTCAACTTTGTAAAATTTATATTTTGTCATATATGATTATTTTATTATTGATTTTCTTCCTTAAAAACATTACATGTTGTGCATATATGAAAAATATCACATCACATAATCTTAATTATCATATGCGCACTGTATATAATGTTATTTAACAAACAACTTTGTTGAAAAACAGTTATAAATGACGCAGTGCAAAATTTATGTTGAGATGATAAGTTAATACAAAAAAAAAATAATAAAATGCCAAAGTATAAAAACGATAATGATTCAAATGTAAAATGTAATAAACCCTTTCTAATATATAAATTTAGGAGAGGAGATTTAAAAAATAAAAATTGCCCATCATGCAGACTATTTTCCTTTATAGTACATGTTTAGAATCATTATTTTATTTTTTGTTTTTTTGATAATTTGAGAAATGGATAATACCATAATAATATTTGAATTTAACGGAGAGGAGAAGACATGGCGCGCAAGGGTTCTCGGCTGGGGAAAGGGGTGTAGGGGTTTCTGCCTCTTATTTGCACGCAGACCTCACTCAATTCCTAAACTTATCTCTTGGATCCTCAATTTTGTCTTCCCCATTGATCTTGGAAAAATTGCATAACTACCCCCCATATTAAAGTAAAATTGCTTGAAATTTCTTGTTTTAATTTTATAGTATAAAACACCCTTGTAATTTTTTAAGTCTTGTGTAGAACTTTCTCTCTGTCACAAACTAATAGAGCTAAATCTCACTCGCTTGTGCTAAGAATGGACTAATATGTTTTATATGCTATAGACTATTTTGACCCTCTATTTTCTATTAAATAAAAAAGTAATTTTAAAAAATAAATTATATCTTTTCTTTTTTTTATCTCTTCTTCCCCACTCTCACCATGCCTGCTTCCTCCCCGCTCCCATCATGGTTGTATTGCTCCCCGTCTCTATTCATTGAGGCCAATGCCACCCCAACCCTGCCCCACCGCCCAAAATCGCTGCCAACAATGGGGGCCATGGCCTTGGCCACAACTTTTAGGGCAACAAAGGGCGCCCTCATCCCTAAAAATAAAGGTGATGTACGAAAAAGAGGACTGGCCATCACCTCACCTTGAAAAAGGAGGGTGATGCCACCACCCTCTGTATAAACTGACTTAAACATCAAAGTGTTAACCTTTATCTTACAGAGTTAGTCCCCTGTTGATTTTAGAATTTCTCTAAAAATCTTTCGACCCTTGTGGTGCGGCTAAATTTGACACGCATCAAATTTAATGTCTAAAAATTTTTAAATTAAAAGAAATATCATGAATTTAATATGTAAAAAAAAATTACATATTAAAAAACTTACAATTTGGCAAGGCATATTTTCTATATTAAAAAAAAAAACCATGTCCGAAATTTTCATATTAAAAAAAATACCATGAATATAATATTTCATATTAAAAAATGTATGAAATTTACGTACGAATAAAATACTTTTAATATGTCTAAATTTGCATATTAAAAAGAATACCATGAATTTTCATATAGCATGATTAAAAAATTTCATATACCATGATTAAAGAAAAAATACCATTCCAAATATACCATGATTAATGGAATACAATCAAGTTTGATCAACGCATTTTGAGGTGTAAATCAACATTATACTTCGACAATCAAATATTCCAAAAAAATATCATCTAACCCACCATTAATTTCTCCGACACGTTGCGCATCAGGCAAGTCAAAAACCTTGAGCTTCATCGTTATGAAAGCAAGAATTACATACTACCAAAGTCAAAATATTATTGTCCTCTAAAAAAAAAGTAAAAAAAAATTATAGGATTCAAGTATTAGGAAACTTGTGTATATTATTCGGACAACATTCGCAGTCTCCAAGTATCGAACAATAGTTTAGGGCTTATAAATTTGGAATTACGGAATTAAATTTGTTAATGTAAGTAAGAGGGACATAAATGACCAACTTTATCCACAAAATAGACAAATCACACAACTAATAAGCCAAAATAAATCCCACGAAATAAACAATTTATAATTAATTCTAAACTTTTTGATCCTATCATCTATTTAATCAAATACTCAAAGTATATGAGGCTAATTTCATAGTTAATTTTATTTTCTTGCAACAAACGGGATATATAGGGTTATGAATAAAGAATCATTTTATAGTTAATATCTTGACCCATGTGATATGTCAAAATATCAAAACTTCCTCTGTTGAAATTTTTAATATAAAAAATCATTCTTATATTATGAATAAAGAATCACACCGCCTCCGGGTTAATTTGAGTCTATTTTTTTTTAAATAATGACTAAAATACCCCTTCTAATCAACTGGTCAAACTAAATCTGCTAATATATAATTCTTTTTATTTATAATATATTTTCTATAACTATAAAATATATTTATAATATATATAATTATAATTTATAAAAAATTTCAATATAATAATTATAATCCCTTACCCCCCTCACCCCCCACCCTACCCATCTTCTTCCCCTCCCTAACCCCGACCTCCTCCCCCTTCCTTCTCGCCCCTTATTGCCCATCTAGGCGACGCAGATCACCCGAAGTGGCATCGCCCTCGCTGGAGATGGGCGATGGGCGTCGCCCAGGTGTGAGGGGGTGCGGTCAGCAGCGCCGCCGCAGCTGTATTTATTTTTTTCAATATATAAATTATTTTTTAATTAATTTAATTAAAATAATATTTTATTATATAAATAATTATTATATAAAATAATATTTTATTATTAATAAATAAATAAAATATTATATATATTAGATGTGAGATAAGAGCAAAATATCATAAAAATAAAGGTACTTTCATTCATAATCAAAGTGCGTGTGGCCCAATTTATGCATGGAGGAGTTTTTTTCAACTTTATTTTATATCATAGGGGGGTATTTGATACTTTAATTTTCATAGGAGGTTTTTTGAACATTCCTATTATCATAGAGGGGGGTCTTTAGATTTTTTCTGAGATATATATAGATTCATATTTTATTCTTGAAAAGATCATTATATTTCTGCTTCAAACAAATTGTTGCATCTAATCTATAGGAATAATTGCACTTTCCTCTTATGAAATTTAGTGTAATTATACGTAAATTTTATGTTATTTAGAAAATTATATTTAGCACTCCTAGAATATGTTTGTCTAACAAATAAATACCTTTATTAATTAAAATTCAACGAATTTACTGATATTAATAAAAAAAATTAGAAAAAAATTTCTATTAATCCACAGTTGATTTATTATTGACTTATTACAGATCAAATAAATCTTTTTATAACCAAATTACCCTCATATGTCTTCACACATTAATGCATGTGAAGAGGTCTATCTTTTCTATTATAAATGTAGTTTAGTCCAAAAAAATTATTTGACCTGAAATAAGTTAATAATCAATCAATTGAAGGTAAATATCAATTTTTATTCAATTTTTTATTAATATCAACAAATTCAATAAATTTTAATTAATATATAATTATCCTAATTTATATCTCAATAGTTGAACAGAACAAAACAAAACAGTGAATTCATTTAAGACAGAACAGTAAACTAAACTTACTTAGTGCACTCAGCTTTTTTCCCATGAAAACTTGTGCAAGTGGCTCCAAAACCCCTATTTTTAAACATTGACCCACAACTTTCAGCTGCTCATTTGGCTTTATCATGCGGAAATTTTGTCTCTCTCTAATAAAATAAATCAATCATTTATTAGTATTATTATTGTAAATTCTTGTCTCTATATTTATGCATATATATATATATTAACCAAATGAAGCTCTCTCTGCTGTATCCATAATCTTCAAACACTTACTTTCGTGTGTCTCTATCTCTCTGTTACATACATATGTCAACGTCATCTTCCGAAGAAGTTGAAGGAGGAGATGGCGGCGGCGGCGGCGGCGGTGGTGATTTTGAAGGGCCTTCTTCTCGAAGAAGAATGATGAGATCAAGCAATGGGGTTTGGCCAGAGCCGTTTGTGGAAGCGCTTGCATTCCAAGTAGCGGCGGATACGTCTCTCATTGTCGGCCGACTGGCTGCTGCACAGGCTCTGTTCAACGTTTTTCAGGTACCCCTCTTTTGAACTCTAGACGGCCGCCCTTTGTCTGCGTACGTTGTCATCAGTGCTTACCCACACAAAAAAACACACTTTGGTTGTGCAAGAAAGAGAAATTAAAGGGTTTGGAGGTTTTAATGATTGTGGAAGTTGAGCATTCATTGAGTAAAAGCAAATCCCTTTTGAATTATGTCGCACACAGTAATTAAGTGAGTGAGTCTATAATCTTTGACCAAATCATGCACCTTATATAACATCAAACCTTGAGCCCAGACATGCTCTACATTCATTGCAAGATTTGATCTTACATCGTGTTTGGAGGAAAATTATAACTTGAATCGAGTTCGGCTGGACTCAAAACTAATCATACAGTGAGTGCAATATATTTGTCGTATGATTGATATAGTATTAGAAGAAAATGACCACACTTGTTATGTGATTGATCTGATTCGATCAAACTTGATTCCAATAAAAATTTTCTCATATTTGTATTCTAGATTTGGAAATTATTTGATTTTTCTGTTTTAATTTTATTACCTCAACTTCATATTGGATCATCAGGCGACTCCAATTTTTATATTTTTGAATTATACTTTGATAAATTTAATATTTTCTTGGACTTCTTACAAGTATAGTTATCGATGAAGACAAATGATGTAAGAATCTTTCAAGTGTTTTTCTGTCCATGTAGTGTTGGTTGAGTGTGGAAGGTTGAGGTCAAAGGGTATGTCCCTTTAAGACTACTTTTAAACCAGACAGACACAAAACATATTACATTTGTTTTTTAGCTATCAAGGGCAAAACCCCAGAAACTCTTTTTGTGTCGTAGAAAAGAGAAAATTGCCTATTTTGGGACTGACTTTTTCATCCGATCTTGACATGAAAAAGCACTCTTTTGGTTTCTAGACTTTCTTTCCCTTTCTTTGGATGACCCCTTTTCATCAGCTCTGAAATTCCGACCACCTTTTTGACTGCAAACCTTTTCTTCCCCCTTGGGCTGCTTTCTCTGTCTACAGACACCCCCTCGAGGCCACCTCTGAAAGGATTGATTCTTTATATCTTAGTCCAATAGAATATACTTGCGGAATAAACAGTGTACAATTTAAAAAAAATAATTAATTATATAATAAGTGTATCACACTTGCATTCGACTGCGGTGATCCTCAAACTTAATGCTGCTATTTTAAATTCGTTTTTGGGTGATAAAGATCAGCTTAACACATACTTGATCACATGTAATCATGGGTTTGTGCATAAAATCATTAGTTTGCAATAAGGAGGTGTACATGTGAAACTCTTTGATTGTTTTTTTTAAGACAGGATTCATTGCATTGTTCTTACAGAACTCGTACACTCAAATTCTGATTTAAATAAATTGATAATTTTCAAACGTAAATTGCATTCAAATGAAACAATAATACACATTTTTTGTTGTTGTTATAAAGACTCAAATTACACATAATTTATCGAATCGAATCGAATGTTTAGTTACTCGAATTAAGAAATATAACCATTTTTTCTTTAAATGAAAAAATCGGTATATTAAAAGAATTAACATTTTCTCACTGCTGCGCGCGAGAGAGAATTCTTATTTCAATAGTCAATGACTTAGGACTCAGTCTACTCAATTCTCACATTACATATTTTCTTTTCTCTTTCTAGGTTTAATTTAGTGAATTACTTGATTGATTTATTAATTTAATAAATGTATAGATAACTAATATAGTTATTTATATACATTAAATAAATATATTAGTTATGTAAATTTATTTATATAATTTTAATACATTTATTTAATTAATAAATATAGAGATAACTAAAATTCATATGCATTATATTGAATATTTATTTACAAAAAATCTGAAAATGAATTAAATTATTGATTAAGCTTGTTTTTAGACAATATAGACTAAAATATCATATTTTAGTATCATCTAAAACTAAAATATGATATATTGATTAATAATTCTAATATATAATGAGTAAATGCATTTTGTCCTGATGGATTGAAACTGTAATGACAAAATTCATATGCATTATATCAAATATTTATTTACAAAAAATTATCAAAATATACTAAATTGTTGATTAAGCTTGTTATTAGATAATATAAATTAAAATACCATATTTTAAATATTTAAAAAATAAAGAATTGAATATTAAGAAACGAGTTAGAAGGAGCGAGAGGACAAAAAATAAAATTAAAAGTAAAATATATAATATAATATTAAAATATATAAAAAAAATTGATTTTTTGATTTAATTCAGACACCGAACAAGAAAAAAATATAATAAAAAAATTAATTATTTAATAAAATCAAGAACTACGATTCAATTTCGGTTCGAACCAAAGTTTTGATTGGATTCAATTTTTGTCTGGACACCCTTGAAAGGGTTTGAAGTGATAGTATAACGGCATTATCCTTTGTGTATTCGTAAAGTTCTTATTACACAAATCAGCTCTCATTTTTTGGAGTAAAGATTTAATTTTTTTTCATTTGTCAAACTGAGATAGCTACGAAACTAAAAGATTTTATTTATAGGGTGTGTGGATATGCGTACTTACTGCTGTTCACAAGTAGCTTTATCGTCTTATTAATAACCTGAATAATTGCGACATTTAAGAGGGGACGTTGTCAGTGTTTGTAGCATATAATGATAAATAATATTATATTACGAGGAAGTTGATAAGGACAGCAGTACACAACTCTCTCTCTCTCTCTCTCTCTCTAAATATATATATATAGCTGTACCAGACAGGTAGAATAAACTATTTATATATATATATATACACACTTCATCTAGTCCTCCGACCTACTTCATTTAGTCTTACCTGTCTGCTCTCTGGCTCCTTCGATTTTCACATCCCTCTCTCCCTCTCTCTCTATACATATACTTGTATGTATATATATTTGTTTATGTATATGCATGTCTCTTATCTTTCCCTCTAGGGCTGCCAGAGAGCATGCCTGTCTAGCATGGAGAAAGTCTTATACATAACATGAGGGAAAAGTACTATGTATATAATGTGATACGAGCAAAAATTATGAAAAATAAAATAGTAAATTATCTTTTATGTTTTGAAAAATGAAGTAAATTAATTACTCCATATTTAAATTATTGATAGAGAGTAGTTTGTTTTATTTTTTGAAATATAAATAGATAATTTGCTAATTTTTTTTTTATAAGTGGTATTTGTTTATTTTACGTGTCACATAAGATAAATTGCATTTAACCCTAAAGCATTATTTCTTGTTTGGGTTCAGTTTTCAGTTTCAAGATCAAGCTGCAGCGACACAATTGTACTTATTATCATTATCATTATGAATAAATTATTAATATTATAAGTACTAAAATGTTAAAAGTTCTTTATCAAAAATAGATGTAAAAAGTTATAACTTAATTTACATGAACGTAAAATATGTCATTTTATGTGGATTTATTACAAATGCTGATGGTTACTATATGATGTTTGTTTTTATAGAGTTAACACGTTTAATCCTTGATATATTTGTGGAAATTCTAGCCCAAAATATCAGGTTGCTCAGATTTGTACTAATTACAGAATAAGTATAATATACTTATAATGTGATCGATGAACAATTTAAAAAGAGTAATTGATCAAATTTTATATTATGTGATTGATTGAGTTTGACTGAATTTGATTTAAATTATAATTTTCGTCGGCATCCCATATAATTCTTTTTTTCCCTAATCCCCCTAGCTAGTATGGTGCTACTTTACTAGCTAGAGCATGAATAAGCACATGGAATACATGAATATGGGGCGGCGCATGAGCTTTTAATCGAGTAAGGGTTGGCATGCCTGCATGATCAGACTGTCATATTTCTTCTTTTAACAAGCATGAGTTTTTTGATGGACGGCTTCCTTCCCAAGGTGGGGAGAGATTTCTTGAAATTAACTTAAATATTGTCAATGTCTCTTAATTAATATTATATTGAGTTCACTTAATTACAGACTCCTTGTTCTTGCATATGATGCAATCATGTTCATCCTTTGATGATGATGATGCTTCATTTAAAACCAAATTCCAAGTTGCCTATGTTAATTATATAGATACAGTGAAAATCATTGTAATTTTGCAATAATTTGAGGTGTGATGAGTGTACGAGTGCAGGTTTGTTCGACATGGCGGGCCGTGTCGCGGTCGGAACTCCTGTGGCAGAACCTCACTCGACGTATATGGAGCGTTGGCGATCTTGCGCACAACACATGGCGTGAGGAGTTTGTCTACCGCCATCGGACAGCCAGCAACTTTCGCAGTCGTAGATGTGTATACAGCAGCATCCACATTCCGATAGATGACAACAACAACAATGACGGCCTCTCTTGTCGGCGTTTGGCGCTCTCCGATCACCACCTTGCTGCTGGCTTCTCAGATGGTGCAGTCCACCTGTTCCACCTTCCGAGTAGGCTCCACTTGTCGACGTTCTTCCCTCACTACCGTGATCGCATTGGCCGCTTCTCTAGTTCCGTCTCCGGGATCATCTTATCCGACATTCGTCTCGTGTTTGCCACTCTGGATGGCGACATCCATTTGACCGTCATTGATGTCGGGATCACGCCTCTACGTAGAGCGTATATGGGCGATGTGGTGAACGACGGTGTTCTAGTCGACTTCACAGGCAGCAACAGGTGGTGGGTTGGCCTCTATGCAGGTGCTTCCAATTCAACATTTGGTTATGCTTAGTCTGGATTATTTGGTTTTAATTTCTTCGTTACCATGAATTTTAAATTCTTCAACTTAAATTTTATACGACTTTGCAACAAGTTACTTATATGCTTGTAGATTTATCCCTTTATTTGAGCCTTCACCAGGTGTTCCAGGCCGCGCGTTTCACATATGGAACAGTGAGACCGAAGAACTAGTTTTCATTGGAGGGACGCTAACCGATCCAGAGGCCGTCATCGGGTGGCACTTACTGACCGAAATGACTGATCTAATCGGCCGCGTTAGAGTAACAAGCCATGAAAACGCGGTAGCGTGCACTAGCCTTAGAGTGATCGTCTTCGACTTAGCTAACCAAGGGATAGTGTTAGTCGAACAAGAGTGGCGTAGGGGTATAACTGTGGCCTCATTCGATGCAAACAACGAATCAACACTTATAACCGACTCACGGGGCACAGCCAGCGTGCGACGGGTAGTCGATCTAGAGGAGATATGCAGGTTCACAATAACGGGTGCCTCCCAACAAAGAGGGAGGATTTTGGGGTGTGTAAATGGAGGGTATGGGGTAGTATTTGGTGGAGGTGTGATTAAGGTTTGGGAGATAGAGCATGGAGGATATCTGTACAGTTTTAGAGAGAGAATAGGAGAGTGCAATGCCCTTACTGCCGATGACAGCTATGTGGCTGCATGTTCTCCTGATGGCATTCTCCATTTGTGGGACTTCAGGCCTCAACATTAATGATATCAACAAATTTTTTCTTCAAGAAATTAGGGTTTTTGTCTGACTGATTGAGGAGGGAATTAGGGTTTCAGGGATTGGTCAATTTTTCTTCTAGTGTTGATTGTTTTGACAGTGATGGGCAGTTCTGCTCACCCAATCAACCTTTTCCTGGATTATTAATGTTATTTTTTCAAAGTCAAGGAAAGAGGTGAGATTTCGCTTTCGTCCTCTTGCACGCTTTTTCGACCACGTTCTTATTTTATGCTGATTTATTTGCCGTTTCTTTTATTCCACTCTAATTATAATATTGAAATCAATAGGAAAAGTGTATGCAGTCTTACTCTTAACTCAGATGCGGACCCAAAACTGTATGCCTTTGAATTAAGTAATGAGATTATATTTTATAGTAAACTGTAGTGTAGAATTAGTGTTTTTTTTTTTAATTTTATGGAGAATACATATAAATAAGTGGTAATTATATTTTTACTCTCTTAATTATTAAATTTTTATATAAATTATTATTACTTTTAAAAAATTATAGACACCACACGTGACAGTCTTTAAAATTCTAAAAATACCTTTATTGATTTAGTCAAATTTTTTAATATGATTTTTCGAAGACAAAAATGTCATAGGGGTGTTTTTGTAATCATCATAAAATATATGAGTATTAATGTAATATATAAAGAGATGAGTAATATGATTTCATATATTTTTTTATTAAATTTCTATATAAAATTATATTTTTTATAATGAAATATTAAATTATTTTATTAATATATTAATAAAATTAATTACTAGATTATGAGTTTAAATTAAAAATTATCACAGTTTCATAAATTATCTAAAATAAAAGATTATTTATATTCTCTATTTTTATTTATAATTAAATTTTATTAAAATTAATAAATAATAATTTAAAATAATTTATGCAGTTTGTATATATAATATTAGAATTAATAAAATAAATAATGTATTTATTAAAAATATTTTAAATTATTAAATTAATTTTATTTTAAAATTATCCACTTTTTCCAATTCTATCACCATGCCCACCCTAAACTCCCATCGGTGCCTTGCCCCCACTGGCCCATTGCGGCTTACTGCCCGTCCCACTTGCCCCCATCCTTCGCGCTCTTATGCTATCGTCCGCCATCAATATATATATAAATATATACAATTAAATATGTCTAATTATTACATATTTATATTTATAATATAAATATATGTATAATTTATTAATTTCAGTAAAATTTAGTTATAAGAAAAAATAGAGAATAAATCTTTTAATTTTAAGAATTTAAAATAATTTATGCAAGTGCGATAATTTTTTAATTTAAATTTATAACCTAATAACTAATTTTTATTAATATATTAATTGAATAATTTAACATTTCAATTATCAAGAAATGTAATTTTATTTAATGTTTCAATAAAAAAAGTATAAAATAATTTAAATTTAAAAAAATGGTATAAATAATAAACAAAAATATATAAAAGGTCGTATTATTCATTCCTATAAAAATTACTGACACCCCTTCTATCTTTAGGTAAATACAGACACACCCCTAAAGATATTTTTGTCATTGAAAAATTAAATTAAAATTTGACCGAATCAATAGCTACATTTTTCGATTTTAAGAACTGTCAGTGTGGTTTCCGTTATTTTTAAAAAGGCAAAGATACTTTGAGTACAAAAGCAATAGGTGAGGAAGTGTAAATATAATTATCCCAATAAACAATATATTTATACTTTAACTATTGTTTCAAAACTGAAAACTGGAAATGAAAAACATAAACAAAAAAGAAAAGAAAGTTCTGCAAATGTTTGCCTTTCTCTTTTTTTTTTTCTTTTTTTTGGCAAATGTAACAACCCCACATTGACAATAACTTGGCTATGGGCAATCTATCAAAATATCATAATTACCCTCAACCTCCCTCTTCCCACCCCCCACCCACCCACCATACCCCAAAATATTACTAATGCCCACCAACTCAAATTTGTTCTTCTACCCTCACTCCACCAACCCAAAAGACAATTTCACCCCCAATCAAACTAGACAAAGCAATATACATTTTTAATTAAAATTCATTTATGTATTTATCCCCACAAATTTGATGAATTTATTATTATGAATTGAAAATCTTGTATCCAAACGCATCTAGTTCAATTTTAAGCACATTTCCTGACGCCCAAATCCATTATATTTGACGCCAAGGGCCAAACACGAAAGAGAGACGGGCAAAAGAGCTTTCATATCTCGACGAGGCAAATGTAGAGCAAAATTTCGAAACAGCACAAAGCCAACCCCCATGGTAGGGGTAGGGCGGCGGCCGCGACTATGTCGTGCTCTTTTCCAACCAACTTTATTCCGAAAATGGGACATGTAAAAAAGAAACTGGAGTTAAGAAGAGTTCTTCAGCACCCATTCTACCAGTGTTGATATACCAAACCCTGTGGCGTTTTTCTTCTTATCGTTCCAAACGGGACCAGCCATGTCGATATGCATCCATTGCACCTTCTCATCGACAAACTGCAGAGAAGCAATTACTCGTCAGACTTGGTCATTTTCAATTATTGTTCTCCTTGATATGGGTATAAACTACTTGATCTTTAACTCAGCTAGGGGGTATAATTAGGCTTGATGTCGAGCTTACTTAGAAAGTAAAAAACTTTGATATTCAACTATTTTCTGAATATTTGAAATAATATACTATTCTTTTCTCATTTCTCATTATTGTTGTGTATTACTTGTCATACGTTTTCAATTTAATTTTGCACAATATTTAAAAGTGTTTTTGCTTTATTAGCGTAAGTAGCTATATTGTTGTTATTTTAATTCAATACATGTTATTTACATTTTAATATTCATATAAATGATGAAAAATCTCACGTTTTTGTTAATTAAAATAATAGTATTGTTAAGTTTTTAATCTATTGTTAATGATATAGTATAGAAAATAAATAAGAATGTCTGTACTTCAGCTAGAGTTAAACTCGTTAAAGAACTGCTCGAGCTCGTATCTATACTTGAGCTAGCGTTCAACTTGTTAAGGACGAGCTGATCCTTACTCAAGGAGCCTTTGCTGGGCTCACGAGCTAGTTCAACTCATCTTGCAACCCTGTCCTATAGCCACATATACACAGGAGTTTCTACCATATCATCTTTAAGCACAAGTTGGGTCTCATCGGGCACTTAAAGCTATTCCAACCAGAGTCTTCTATTTGCTAATTTTATGCATTCTACGAACTTTGTTGACAGACAGCACAACGACTTGATATGCCATCCCATTGAAGGGGAAAAGTAAGGGACAAAGGAAGCTTACCTGCTTCAAGAAAAGAGCGGCAATGATGGCACCACCTTGACGGCCACCTGAATTCACCATATCAGCAACTCCTGATTTCATCGACTCCCAATAACTTTCCTCCAACGGCATCCTCCAAAGCTTTTCTCCACTGGCCTCTGAGGCTCCAAATACCTCTTTCGCCAAGTCTTCACTGGGTGTGAAAATGCCTATTTTTTAATATTTAAGAATAGCAATTAGTTGATTTCTCTGTACCATTACCTCCATCTACTTCAAATATATCTGGAGGAGGGTGTTGCGCAAAGCTTATACATTATCTAAAATATTTTCTAAAATGGCACAGCTTATAAGATGTTATAAAATGTTACTTACCTTTTATAAAAAGAGCTTACAAAATTCAAAATAATATTTTAGGAGCTCAGAAGCTCTTTTAAAAAGTGAGGAATTCCTAACTTTTTCAAAATGTTAACAAACTATCTCAAATTAATTCCAAAATTGACGTCACTAAAATCTTATATGCACTATTATTTTATTTCATCCAAACATTTAAAAAACTTATTCTCAAAAATAAGATTTGAATCTCATAGGTTCTAAAAGTATCTTTTTTGTATATGAGATTATAAGATCTTTTAAATAAATTTAGCCAAACACCCTCTTGATTGTAAACGGAAAGATACATGGTCCATAAAGAAAAGATGGGAGCACTTGCAAAGCCTACCTGCTATAGATGGTCCAAGAGCAACAATACAGGCCCCAGTCAGTGTGGCCAAATCCACTATCTGCACATTTAAGTAAATTTTTGTTTAACTTTCAACTTAAAGTGTGCTATGAAAGCAACATCCCGTTGAGAAATACTGAACAACTTAAAGGTTTTTTTGCTTTGCGTTTCTGTTGAATTCTGTAGCAAGCAAGAGAAAACTCAACATGTAAAATATGATATGCGAAGATAAAAACCAGCTGATTCTACATAGACAAACAACAACGACTCAGCCTTCTCCTGGAACTATTTCAGTGTTTGAAAGTGTGCATACCTCCACACTGTCTGAGAATAAGAAACTATGTAAGGTTTTATGATACGAATATTTTTATTTTTTCCGTTCTGGAGTTAAGTTGTTAGCTCCTCCAAAAACATGGCAATTGAAAGTGACAATAGCATCAGAAAAACAATGATATTCAGCAAGGTTTGAAATGCAAATAAATGTAGCTCAGCGTACCTTCTCTACACCTTGATTACAAGCATAGACTAAAGCATCAGCAAGTGTAAGCCTTCCTTCAGCATCGGTATTTGTTACCTACAAATATATCAACACAAACAACAATAAGAAATGGTACAAGGACAGGCCCCAACCAATCTGCACAATTGTACGATACATGCCAAATGCAAGCCCATGCAGATACTTTTTTGTTGAAGAGAATGCCAAGTTTCAACTGTATTCAAACTAGTGCAGCTAGGCAACCATGTTAGAGTATAACAATAACCTATTGAATTGAAAGAATAGAAAGGTATATCAGGTAATAGCCAAAGAGTGTGTACTATTCATTTGATTTTCTGAATGTAAAATCCTGTTGAGCAAAACATGTAAAGGGAAACCTGATAAAGAAATTATATATTCTATAAATATGCTACAAAGACTGGGAAGCCATGCTAAATGAGGTGGGAGGAAGGGCAAGACAGTGGCCAAATCTCCCAGCCCAGGATTTGCAAACTTCCAAATTTTTATGGATTTCTGTTTGCTCTTTCTAAATACAGTATTTAGTATTTTAAGAGCAAACAATTATAAATGCGTCCATGCAAGCAATGATGTAAAGTGATCAGTGGACAAAAATATCAGGTATACATGAAATTTAGGTATACGACATGCATTTGATTAGTTAAACATATTTCTAAATTCTAATCATTGCGTAGTAAGTGCAGCAAATTGCAAAACTTTATATGAAGGAAAGAAAGCTGTAGCTTTTTTTTCATTTTGTTTTCATTCAACTTATAAGAAAGGTCATGAACAAGAAGACTAAATATGATAAATGCAAAGCAGAAAAAGAGATCAGTCACTCAAGAAACATGTAAGAATCCAAATAATTACACAAAGCAGGAAGAGAGAGGCCCATCATTAATACGGGACATGCCAAGTCCAAATTAATTCAATTTTGAACTCTATCTTTGTTGGACCTAAATCCAGATTCAGTTTTTAATACATCTTACTTAAATTGGTTAGTATAAACCCCACCAATACATGCTGAGAGATAAGAAAATATGACAAAGCTATTCCTCTAACAAAGCAAGCAAGAAAGTCCATGGAAAATTTCAGAAAGATTAAAGAAAAACTAAACAGAAGAAATGGATAATCTATGACCTGTGAAAGTGAGAAATTACCTCAATCGTCTTTCCATTTGAAGCTGTGAGGATGTCCCCAGGTCTCATACCTGTTCCACTTATCATGTTCTCGCAAGCTGCAACAATGAAGTGAACCTGCACAGAAATTATCAATTGTCAGGGTGTCTTTTTTTTTTTCTTATTATTCTGTATCTCTATGTCCCGACAAACTAGAACTTATTTGTGAACATAAGATAGGCAGGACCAAAAGGTAAACACAATTAACTGATAAACTAGGAAATTATACAAGGCTAGCAACCAGTATCTCCTGAGAAGTAGCAAGAAAGAAAATGATCCACCTCTACTCCAGCAGGCTTGATTTGACCGAGAGCTTTTGCAGCACCCAATACTGCTGCTGAGCCTCCCATATCAAATTTCATGAGTTCAATCAAGCAGCCTGCTCCTGTTTTGATATTGTAGCCACCACTGAATCACAGAAAAAATGTCTCAAGACATTTTATGATAAAACAGTTCATGAGCAGAAAAAACATGTTTCGTTTAACAATTAAGAAGGTGAACAACTTTGTTTTCCCAGACATATATTCACCTGTCAAAGGTCAAGCCTTTTCCAACTAAGGCCAGCTTGGTTTTTACTTTGCCATTAGGAGGCTTGTAACATAAATGGATGAAATGTGGAGGATTAGTGGATGCTGCAGCAACGCCTAAATAGGAACCCATTTTCAATTCTTTGCACTGCTCTACATCCAATATTTTTGCAGTAAAAACATCACTGTACTCCGAAGCAATCCTTGAGGCTTCTTCAGCTAGTACTCCTAGAAAATTTACAAAAACCAAAAAAAAAATGAAATAGGGAAAACTTCAAAAGGCCAATCTAACAACAAAAACATACTTCCAGAATAGGAGTATAATGCAAAGATAAGCATAAACTGAACAAAAAAAGAATAGAATATTACGAACCAGGGGTGAGTACATTCGCCGGAGCATTTACAAGCTCTTTCCCAAGGATGATCCCGGAACAAACATGGTCTGCATATTTGAGTTTTTTCTCTATCTCAGGTCCACTGCCAAGACCAATAATGTCCACTGATTTGAGAGCCGGTTTCTGTGATTCTGACTTGAACCTACTATCATCAAAAGTCCCCAAGATAGCTCCTGTTTCATTTCAAAATGTCCAGGAAGTAATACATTAATTAGCAACAAACTATTGCAGGTTTGATTCAAGTATCTTGAAGTCCAAGATGGAAAAAGTACCAGTGGCAATTGCTGAAGCAATAACTGGCTTTGATTCTGCAGGGGTCCTTTCAACAGAAGCAAGTGTGATTGCAACATTACTTGCCTGCGTAGACTTGGCTGCTGCTGCAGTTGCCTCACCAAGATTGCGGTAGGCCACCGTTGCTGATGCAGCTGCTCCAAGCCCAATTAAACCAACCCTTTTAGAACCAAGACCAGGAAGCCTAAGAACTGTTGATTGTCCAGCCTTTCCGGTGAAGTCCTCCTCGGATGAGGCTTCAGATAACAGTCCACCCAACTGCAAATCCAGCTTTTGCAGAATTGAATTCTTGAATTTCGAATTATCATCTTTTGCCATATCCTTTTCAGTGACGCCTACAGCAAGTAAATCTCCTTTCCACTGTACCAAATCGATCTCTTTTGCCGCAAATGAGATCTTACATCATTCCAGAAACATATCAATTCCATCATGTTTCAAAAGCTAATATGCCCATGCAAAAATAAACAGCCAAACACAGAGTTCATTATCTATGGGGGTTAGCTTTCGTGCATATTAACCTCTGTGCTTGAGCCGGCAGAAAAATGTGAAAACATATATAAAACACAGATAACGCCAACTACTTAACTGGGAAAAAGAACTAAACGAATGAAAAGATCTCCAAGGAAACTTCAATCAGAAAACAAAGCTGATAAACACATTTGAATTGAGCCCCGTGGAGAAATTCCTGATTTATAAACATAAAAGGAAAAAAAAAAGCTTCATTGTTTGATGACGAAACCAATGCTCAGAAATCATATACACCAGAACTTCATTCAGAACTTGTCATAAAAATTGACACACTAAACCCATTAATCCAAATGTATCATAATTCACTTGTAGTATAAAGCTCTCAGGATTCCCCTTAAAAACCATATAACATACAAAGTCCGTCAATTCCAACGCATTGTTTAAGAGAGAGAGAGACGTAGAGAAAAGGATACCTTTGGTGGGTCTATCTTGTTTGCTTGAGTGAGGCCAAGGGTGGCCCGAGCAGTGGAGTGAGCCATGCGCTTCGCTTTTCTGGAAGATAAGGGTTTGAAGGCAAAGGAAATATTCAAGATGGGACCAAATCTGAACTTCGTGAAAAGCGAGGGGCAACAATGGCAGTAACGAGAAGGAGATGACGATGAAGTTGAGGCAAGTAGAGTGAGGGAAGTGGAGGCTGCTCTGATGACGGCCATTTTAACGTGCGACCGTTTCGTGACATTTATCTATACTTCTGCACTTATAAAAATAAAAGCCAATTTTCAATATAAATTTTCGGGAAAAATACTAATTTGGTTATTTAAGTTTTTATTTAGAGTTATTTTAATATTTTAAATTTATTTTTTGACTCCGTCATCTTTAAATTTTACTTTTTATCTTATTTTAATTCTTCTGACTATTTTTCAGAAAAAATAGGCCAAATTTAACTCTTTAAAGAGTAAAACGGTCAATAAATTTGATTTATCACTTTAATTCCTTAAATTTGTGGGATTAATGAGCATTATTAAATTTATAATTATAACTAATTTTATAATAGTTTTATTCTCTTCCTATTCTTTAAATTTTGTGTATAAATTACATGTCATTTTAATTAATAAAATATTTATAATTATTAAAAATTTGATAATAATTATTTATTAGAAATATTTAATATATATAGCAATAATTTTAAAATTAGAATAATAGTTAAATATTTTGATAAATAAACTATTGATGACTCGTTAGAAATGCAAGTCTAATGCATTTTGGGGTAGATTTGAAATTTTTTTTTACAATATTTAATATTTAAGCCTAAGTCTTTATAAATCTTTAAATTTTATTATATTTTTCCAAAGGATTAGAATGCAAATAATATAGCGTTTGTAATTCCCAGAAATCAGATCACCCATATTTTACATCACTCGCCTATTTGGTGCTCTGTTCTAGCTTGAGCTCTTGAACCCTAACCTAACCTTCTAATCATAATAATCATCGATTTTCACAAATTGATAGGGACAATTTTGATAATTGAAGATGGTGGCGACGAATTTGAAAGCGGAGACAATGAAACTGATGGAGAAGCGGAGCGGGCTGGAGGCGGAGATGAATGTCATCATTGAGCGCCTCTGCCAACCCGGCGGCACTGGTCTCTCCGGCAACCTCCTTGATTCCGAGGTAAATTTTCATTTCATCTTTAATGCTATCGATATATGTTTATTTGTTTACTTCGGCTGAAAGTTAACCTTTTTTAAGTTTAAATTTCATTTGTACGCTACTAGAATGAGTAAGATGGAAAAGATAGAGATTTTTTGTTTTGGATAGTCTTTAAGAGATGAATCTGGGGTTCTGCAGGGGTTTCCAAGGGCTGAAATTGATATCCCCACTGTAAGAGCGGACCGGCATAGACTTGCTGGTAATTTATAGAACTATACTTTGTTGTAGATAATTGTCCGTACAGTTATGGAAATTTATTGCTAGCTTTATTTGGCTTGTCTTGTGTGGAAGATGTTGAATAAGAACAAATGTTCTTCACATTGTAGCTCTTTTGCCTCTCTTCTTTGGTTATATACTTTATATTCTAAACTCTATTGGATTTGTTTGATACAAATTTAGGTGTAACCTTTTAGTTATGAATTACCTTCAACAGCAGAACTATATTTTAGCATTTTAATTTCATGTTAAATGATGATAGATTTTAGGGTGGAGTTTTGCCTTGAATTTGATGATGTTTTTGAATTATTGAGGGGTAGCTGTGGAAACAACAATGACAATTTTTCTGTTGTATATTTCTGCAATCTCTATTAGAATCCACGCTCAACTTGCTCAATTATCCTTTTATTTCTAAAAGATCTTTTAATTTTGCTCAACTGAATAAGATTATTCTTGGATATAGTTTGGATAACTCTATAAAGGAAAATTAATTTGCTGAACCTTGATATATTGACACTTCAGAGCCTGTGCTTCTAAGGATGGCAGGCTCCTAATCCTTGCATGCTGATTAGTGTGGAAAACTAATTTCCCCGGATGAACTGCCTCGAAACTGTGGGCTGGTTAATAATCAGTTAATAATGGTTGCTGGAGAGATGAAAGGATCTGCGGGAGGTGCATCTTGTGATGATGGGAGTATAGGGGTGCAAGATAAACAACCATTCTGTTGTTGCCTATGATACATAGACACTCCTAAGAATAGTCTTCAGTAGTATCAAATACTCCTAGATACAGATATGGGGGTACATGCCAATACATTTTCTGGAGTATCTGAAATAGCAAAAAAAAAAAGGAAAAATATGGGTGCACTAGGAAAATAGATGTATTCGATGCTTTTCTGATACTGTGGGGTGCGTGCGTGCGATTGTTGATATTTAGTCACACTCACATGAATCTATTATAACTGCTGTTATAGTTGAAAAATTGTAGGATCTTGGTATATAAACAAAGAAAAGGGACCAAGTTGGAGTTGAAGCAATTAATCAATTTTAATTATATATTGGTGGTAGTTCGTGTCCATATCGTATCATTTTCTCACCCATTTATCCATATTATCTTATTATTGGAAAGAAGGTAAGTTGTTTGCAGTGAGTGTGTGTACTTGCGGTATGATGTGTCATGTGTAATTGTTGTGGTCCGTTCTGGGATTGGGTTGAGCAATACCTCCCACCCTATGTGTAGTAGCTTTGTTTTGGAAATTAGAACCATATCATTAGATCCACATGATGACTGAGACCCACCTTACGTACCATCTCTTTTAGTCGTATATGCCTCTCTCTTTCCTTTTGCTTTACATTTTCTCTGGTCAATATTGTGATATTAGTCCAAGAGGCATCAGTTGGACCATGATTTCCTGAAATTTTACTCTTAACATACTATATGCTATGGCCTTCTTAGACCACATAATTCATGAATTATTTGTTATCTGTTAAGAAACCCACAATGTCTTGTACTGATGCTGAAAGTGCAATTAATCACAAGCTTTCGCTTACTTGGTTCTTCCTGCTACAGAACTTCGTAATGACCACAAGGATATTACAGAGAAAATAAACCAAAACATTCAACTTTTGCATTCTGCAACACTTGCACCAAGATCTGCATCTGTTAAAGATTCAGGTTAGTGACTCATCAAATATATAATGTATCTTCTTTATTTGAAGTTTGTGATTATGATGTATCAACTAATGATATGTTATGTGCCTAACCAAGTTATGGACCTGAAGCAAAAAATTAATTACCACTTTGCAAGTATAGATGTGAACAAGGTTTCATCATTAAAGTTAAAAGTGCCGCATACTCTATGCAAGTGACAGAATGCTAACTGCACTCAAGGTAATAACTGCAGAGCCAAAAGATCAAGATGCAAATGTTGGTATGCCTTCGTCTTTTAGCAATCCTATTGCTGGAGGTGCTTCTAGTGCCATGGATGTGGATTTAGTTGTCAGTCGACCCTTTGCAATGGTTGATGAAATCACTGAGGCGTCTCCAGCAGCAGAAGATGGTTTACAACTTGGAGATCAAATTGTGAAATTTGGGAATGTGGAAATAGGTGAGAACTTGCTGCAGAGGCTAGCTGCTGAAGCACAACAAAAACAAGGCCAAGCAGTCTCTTTAGTGGTAATGAGGCAAGGTGCTCTGATTAATATGACTGTCACTCCTAGAGCTTGGTCTGGTCGCGGACTACTGGGGTATATGACATTTTCCATTTGGACTTTTCTGTTCATTGCACTTTCTTTTTTTCTTTTTTTCTTTTTTTAATTAATAATTTTTCCATGAATCTTAAGACTTCATGATTTCATCCTTTATGAAAAAATTGATATTAATAGTTTCATGATTGCATTTTGCACCCGCAACATGAGACATTTAAAAACCCAATGTGAAGTAGTTGGAAACTTACTGGTGATACTGATTCTGTTCTTTCAAAATGTTATTATGATATTCAAACAGCTTTTTATCATCTTTAGGGAATACTTAATGAACATAACTATGGATCCTATAGAGATCAATTAGAAATGATGAACAGGTTAAGAAAGTGTGGCGCTTACCATTTGGAAGGAAACCAACCTGTAGATTCATAAAACTCTAAGTAAGCTTGTCCCTGGTGATAGCACTGAATAATATGTTTTGTGATTTCAGTATCCTTGTTAGTTTTGGAGTTTCTTTTAAAGCCAAGTGGTGATTACTATCTATTATTTGTTTACTAGTTTAATCTGAAGGTTCCCAGTTTGTAAATGAGATCTACAGTTTCTTCAGCTTTGACCAGAGGTTTCGCTTTGGGGATAAAACATTAGGTTGACTTTATGTTTATTTATCATAAAAAAAGGTTCACATTTTGTTTCATAATTCAGTTGGATGGGTCCCAACTCCCAAGTAAAACAGCAAAACTTATTTAGATTGTAGCTTCTATATTTAGCTAGTGGTTTCACCATATTTGTGTTTTTGATGTGTTGGTATGGGTAGAATCACACAAGGCTTTAGTTTTGCACGTTATTCCTATTGCTGTCATGTTCACTGGAGATATTCCCATTTTCTTTAGGCAGTCGCCTACAAGCAGTCTTTTGTGTTGCACCAAACATGGCCTACTTTTGTATGCATATGTGTTGAATGGCCCTGTTTTGTATGCCTTTTAACAATAATAATGGTTATGTATTTGACACTTGAGTAGAATTACTTTTGATCTGTCAAAATATCTTCGATTTTGGTGCTTGGGACAGCAAGGTAAACTTTGATTTGTTAGGTTCGAATTGATATACTGGATTATACAGGGTCAAATCCACATTGCTCATTGATAGAGCTGCTTTGTATCAATTTTGGATTCGAGAGTAGATGACATCTGAAAGCTAGAGCCCTTTGCCTCTTGATGACTTTGTATGACATTTAAGGTTGAATAAGGACTTGATTGAGTGCTTCATGAAAATGACCCTGTTATTACTGAATGTTGCCATAATGTTATTTATAACATTATTGTTGTAAACTATTAACTTTTTAGTCATAGTGGAACTTTCTGACATATGGGATGCTTGCAGGTGTCATTTCAGACTCTTATGATCATACAATGGCGTATTTTGTTTACGGTTGCTTGAAATACTTGGGGCTGATGTTGCAAAAGGTGAACTTCTCTCTGTTCCTGTAGTGTGTAGAATTTGTCTTTCAAATGATTTGGAGTTAATACATGTACATGACAATTTATCACGGCTTTTTGGCATCAGAAGATATTACGCTGCTGGTACGTTATGCTACTCATGTGGGTATGCTGTTTACTGAAGTTGTTCCCTCCATTTTCCTGTTTCCTTGCTTGCTTCCCCACGTCTCTGATACTAGGAGAAGATGTTGAATCTTTTACGGTATAGAAGGCCGATTTCTTGCTACCAACATCAATAGTAACCAGCACATGGGGCATAAACTGCTAGATCAGAATATAATGATTTCATGAAATGAAATGGTGAGGTCATCTTGTAAGATTAAAGATCTACACCCAAGTTAAGCCACTAACCACATGCATCGGAATGCTGAGTTTAGAGATGAGGTTGAGTGAGTTTTGCTTGGCAGTGCCTCAAGATAAAAGTAACAGGTGGTGCATTCTATGTGAGATGAGATGCTCATTTCTGCATATCAAAGAGAACTTAGAGAAGAATGAGAACATAACTGTTGTTAAGAGTTCAAGATAATTTCAGATTATCTGAAGCCAGAGGCCGTCAAGGTGGGTGAAACTGACTGATTTCTGGTTGGATCATTTTACGTCTCAGACTTTAGTTGGGCTATTTTGATCAACTTGAGTTGGGGGATCAATCAATATATTTTCCAGACTGCTTGGTTGATCTTTGTTAAACCAAACCAACCCAACTCTTAACACGCTGTCAGTTCAACCCATTACCTAGTGAAGCTCAATCCTGAAATTAAGTAGATTTGGATTAAAAATTATTTAATGTTGCATTTGGATTGAAAGATTTGAAATCCTTTGAACATGTTTGGATAATTCTAAATTTAAAGGATTTCAAATCCTTCAATTCTAATTTTGAACTATATTTTAATGAATATGGATGGATTTCAAATTTTTTTGAAATGAAGTCGTTTGAAATTCTTTGTTCAAATTCTTCCCTCAAATCCAAATCTATCCATCCATATCTTTATGGGTATTTTAGATACAAAGATTTATTTTAGGGAGCTTCAGTAATTTTTCCTAAAAAACGTCGGACACACTTACTTCTTTCTAGGATCAAATGACGGCCACGATTGGTCACAATCAAGAAAACGACGTGCATTTTTTATCTACTAGTGACGATATTCGGCCTTTTTTTCGCAGTGGGTGATATGTTTTTCGGTATGCCATGATTGATCCATTTAAGCCTAATTGTTTGATTTATAAGATAATAAAATAAAGATAATTAATTATCAGAAAATTGAATTTGGAACGACTGTTTTCGGAAAAAAGGTGATGATGGGGTTTAGAGCCAAAAACTTGTATTTGATTAAAGAAATCAGGTTGCAGCAAAAACTTTAAATTATCTTCATTCATTACTAAAGAACTAAAGAGTATTTAATGGGTAAGAGGTGAATAGACTGAAAAATAATGTAACCTTTTCAAACTGTAATATTGATAGAATTTCAGAGATTATCTAAAAAGGGGCCGAAGGACAATGATACTTGCAATTGAAATGCACATTTGATCTGTTTAATTACAGGATCAAACGGGCACCTACAATTAATCTTGTCGGTGGATCTACTCCACAAGACTTCAACTTATAACCTTGTTTATACAAACATCAACTTCTACCACTTAAATTACACGTTGGTAAAACATTTGCCTTCTCAAACTTGGAGTGTCCATTGGCAGAGAGCAGGAAAGAATTGCAGTAATAATAGCCTCCATAAAAGGCTAGCAGAAGACATGGGAATCTCGTCCTACTCCTACTTGCTGTCTTGTCTATTTTGGCATGCTTCAAGTTCCAGTTCAATTTGTCAATACTGTAAAATTCATTTTAGTACCAATTTTTTATTTTAATTTTAAAATAGTTTTTTTTATTTATTTTTTAAATTCACTCCAAGTTAGTCTCAGAAACTCTTTTTTCTTTTTTTCTTTTCTCCAAAAAATCATTTACCATTTACTTTTCATTTTTAGTTACAATTTGGTCCTTTCTATTTTTAAACTTAAAAAATATAACCATTTTAATTGAAATAATTTATCTTCCGCCAATATTTAAGATATAACTTGATTAGTAATGTATTAACATAATTTTTGTGAATGTAATGAACTTATAGAATTGTTTAAGTAAAAAAATATTTGAATAAATAAGTTGGAGACAAAAGTTTGAATAAAAAAAATAGAGAAAAATATTTAAACAAAAAAACTTCTAAAATTATAACATAAATAAAAAAATAAATACTTTGAGTAAAATGTTGAAAATTAGAGTATAGAAAACTCCTTATTCATTTAGACATTCTTTTATTTAAAAAATTTCAAGAAATTCAATAAATGTCAGGACAATTATATTGATATGTTGTTAACCAAGTTATTGTCTATACTTTTATATAATTAACATCACTAGTTTGTTTTCTTCATTTTTTTTTCGTTTGCTATTTTTTATTCTTTTTAATTATTTTTTTAATTTTTAATTTTCTTTCTTCTTAACTTCTGTTTCTCTTTTTTTTTTCTCACTCTTTCTTTCAATAATTTCTGGTAACTTTTTTTCTATTTTTTAATAATTTTTATTTATTCAACTTACATATTGATATGCATAAAAATAGAATGGGCCAAATAAGCCCAATTGATCCAAAAAGAAGAAAGAAAGGAGAGGTCCAAGAGGACCTGACAGACAGTCTTGGCGGATGCCCCAAAAAAATAAATTGGCAAAGGGAGGAGGCTGAAGGCATCCCCTACTTTAATCATGATCAAAGCATAAAAAAATATTCGCCCTAAAAGGCCCACACACGTGGCATCTCATCAACCCCGAGGTCAAGAGTCACATTGGACCACATTAGCTCTAACAAGGGGGACACTCCCTGATGGCTAGGACTCCTTGTAGATGAAGGAGGTGCCGCCAAAGCCTTGGACTCCTAGCAGCTTGGACTCCCTAGCAGTTAAGAGTCCTTACTAATGAAGGATCCTCCAACTTGGAGATAAAGATTCAGAAGCATGTCTAACATAATATAAGAACAAATTATGGCATATCCAAACGACCTTCATTCACTTATTCTGAAAATGGAGGAAATGTGCAGAGCCAGATGGCACCCTCCTATAAATACAAGTTAACTCTCTCGCACTGAGGGCACTTTCTGAGACCTTCCTGACACATTTTTGTCACTATCTGAACGTTTCCCTCACGTTCCTCACACTTCTCTTACTCTCTAAATCATTTGATTAGTCATTTTTTTAAAAAAAAAATTGAGTTAATTATTTGTTTTGGACTTCCTCACTCATCAAGATATTCCATTAACTTTTAGTAGTTTTTTTTCCTCGTGCATATTGATAGAAGTGTATCTTTTTCAAGGGTGATTGGTTATCTTTGGATGTTAAAAATACTCTTAATTAAGTGATATTTTGTAGATTTAGTTTCAAAGAGATTTGTGGAATGGAAAAGGAAGAAAGAAGCTACAATTAACAACATAACAACTTTGTACATTCAGTTAGGTGTGTCCACACCTAACACTGTGGGAAGTCAACGAAAGAAGAAAAACCCAAGATAGCATTTTTTTTTTTGGAGGATTCGTGGCTGGTAGAGAGATTTTTGGTTGAATAGAAGATCTCCTCGCTTAAGAAAATTCTTTAGGAGAATAGTTTTAATTAAATAGGTGATATAGAATACTTCAAAAGGGAGTCTCACCTTTTGGATACTCCCTGTGTTATAATATTTTCTCTTTCTCTTTATCTGTTCTTTCGCGTAGGTGTGTAAATGATTCAAGTCGAGTTGAACACATTGTTGTTCAAGCTTGTTTGAGTTATATCGAGCTTCAAAAATTATGTCTGAATTTGGTTTGATTATTATTCTAGTCGAGCTCGAACGAGCTTTAGTTGAATCAAACTCGGGTCGAGCTTGAGTAATTTGATATGTTTAAGTATATTTTACTATTTTTACATTAACGGAATTGAGTTCGAGCTGAGCTCAAAAGTTTACCAAAAATAAAAAATTTTGTTCAAGTTTGGTTTGTTAAATTTAACAAATCGAGTAAAACCAGTTTTTATCAATTGATTTCAATCGAGTATTGAGTTGTTTGATTATTTTTCAGCCCTACTTCTATGAGCATGCTAGACTAGTTCTTTTATTTCTGGTTAAAGATTTGGTGAATGCTTGATTTCAATGAGTTGTGAGATCTAATGTATGCTTTCTAGTTTCATTCATATGGGATTTGTATTGTCCAAGTTATTCTTCAATCCATTCTATTTTTTCAAAAAAAACATTGTCCACAATAGTAATTTAAATATTTTTTAATTATTTTATAATTAATTTTTTTTCAATTTCAACCACTAAGCCATATCTTTCAACCCACTACCCCATATTTCCTCTCATGTTCTTCATATATTTTGTTTTTAACTCACAAACTTTCATATTTTTAATAAATTCATAAGTTATAATTTATTTTTTGTCTCTCACTTCCCCTATATTTATTTCTTATCACATACTGCTTTCTTTCTTTTTCATGTTAAACTATGTTTATATCTTTTCACAATTTGTTTTTCTTAATCTCATGATTCTTTTTATATGCGTGTGGGGCCCACGTGCAACAATGACTAGTGCATATATATTGAATGTGCCACACTTTTTTGTTTTAATTAATGATATATATGTTATGTGTATATAAATTATGAAAATTTAATTTTATTCAAAAATATTGTACATATAGTAAGTATAAATTAAATATAATAAACAATTAAATCCAAAAAATCTCAAACTTAAAAAAGAGAATAAAAGAACACAACATTGAGACAAGTGCAGCTTCTGAGTCTCTCTTCCACGCATTTTGGTCTCTTCATTTACTTCTTTCTCGCTTTCTCTTTTACTTTTCAGGCAGTTCTCACTTTTCCCGCATTTTTCTTTCTTCTCCTTCTTCAGCTTTCCAAGAAAATACTCCTTTCATCTTCCATTTAAGGAAAACAAATTTAAAGAAGGAAGAAATAAAGAATTTATAATAATAATTTTTGTTTTCAGTTGCAGCATCCCTTTGCCAGTTGCAAGTGTAATCATCATCATCACACCACAAATGTCAGCTTTAGTTTTTCTTCTTAAAATATATCAAAGTTCTGAGGGGACAAAGTTGCAGTTCATTCCCTGCCAAACCAAGAACAGAAATTAAAAAATTCCACCAAGGAATCTCTCATATCCACAATTCTCTGCCTTTTGTTCATATCCCATTGCATTTCTTTACTAGCTACAAAAACTCCTGTCCTTACATCTGTACTGAGGTATTTTGTGGTATTATTTTCTGTATGTGTGTTCTTGAATTTTGAAATCATTTTTGTTTCTTTAAAAGTGGGCGTGTAATTCTTTTTTGATAATCTTAAGTTGGCTCTGAAAAGACTCAGTTTTGAGGAAGAAAATGGTAAGTGATACTTGTGGGTAAGCAATCCCAGTTTCCCGGTAAAGTTTGTGGGAGGATTCTTCAGTTTGGATGGTGAAATGTTGTTTGATTGGGAGGTTTGAGATTTCTTAGTGGTTTTGGGGACTTGTTGGGTAGATGTAATACATATCTTATCAGGCTCTTGAAGTAAAAATTCTGCATCATTTAAGGTATTTAAAACCCAATGTTATTGAAGCACTATTAGTGGGGTTTTGATTGTGAAAAGTTAGTTACTTGTAGAGATTGTTCATACCTGCATTGTTGGGATGATTTGAGTATCTAATAATCTTAAGGTCTGGTAGAATTGGTTATGTAATGGCAGATGTGTTTAGGACTGGAATGGAGACTTTTAGATAAGCAAACAAGAATTTCTATGCAATGTCTGGGACTGCAAAAATAAGGTCCACGAACATGGCTGATTCAGAGGTGAGGCCGATTCTAGGACCAGGAGGGAACAAGGCTCAGAGGTTGATTGATTCCCGGAAACATGTGGTAAAGCCGTTGAAGAAGGAAGCAGTGCCTGTGGAAGATAAAAATGGTAGCTTGCCAGCTTCTACTCGTGCCGAATCATCCCCTTTGTTGCATTATGTCAGTGTCCCCTCTACACTTCATCGGCATGAGTCATTGTTATGTTCTAACTTGTCCCTGAGTGCTTCATGTTCTTCTGATGCTTCGACGGATTCTTTTCATAGTCGGGCTTCAACTGGTAGGATATGTAGAACGATTAGTAAATCTAGTAGGAAGGAGTTGGCCTTAAAGGCAAGAAATGGTGCTGTATCAAATGGTGTTACAGAATCATTAACTGAAGGAGTACAGGCTAAAAGAAGATGTGCCTGGGTGACAGCTAACACTGGTGAGCTTCATTTTGTCTACTTTGATTGCTTTTGCTGGTGAACTCAAATTCGATATATTCTATTTTTTTCAGTTTAGTTGATTGCATACTGAATTTGGCTACCACAAACTGATTTAGATATTGGCAAAATTGATTCCCCTGGTGGAAAATTAACAGTTTGCTAGCATTTGCTTGTGTCTCGTGTGAACTCTGCTACACAAACTACTTGTTGATTGATCCCCAAAATGCTACAGGTTGCTAAATTAATAATGTAAAAGGAAGGAAATCGATAACTCATTTTAACTTTAAGTTTATATTGCGTCTGCTGAGAGTGCCTAGTATGATATCTATTCTCAAGCCTTTATTTGCACTTTTATTTTTTGTATATGATACCCAGATCCAATTTATGTTGCTTTTCACGATGAAGAATGGGGAGTTCCAACTCATGATGACAGGTGAGCAGATCACATTATGAAGTTCTTTCGTGTTGCTTTTCTTGAATCCGAGATTTCTTGATAACAATTTTGGCATCTTGCAGGAAATTATTCGAATTTCTTGTCCTTTCTGGGGCTTTAGCTGAACTTACATGGCCTGCCATTCTCAGCAAAAGGCACATATTTAGGTACCACAATTACGGTTCTTCTTAATGGTGATACTCTTAATTCAATTATTTAATGGACAAATGCACAAACTATCATACCCCTCCAGATCATTCATATTAATTGTGTAAAACGAGGAATAAGCGAGGATTTTTCTAGCCCTTATTCGTTTCTTTGCTGCAACAGCTATTTGTTTCATCTCCTCATTGTGAACCATGATATATATATGCAGGGAAGTGTTTGTTGATTTTGATCCAACTGCTGTTGCAAAACTGAGTGAAAAGAAGATAATAGCACCTGGAAGCCCTGCAAGTTCACTACTATCCGAGCTTAAGCTGCGTTCGATCATTGAAAATGCTCGCCAAGTATCAAGGGTAGATTCCCAAGTTTCACTTGCTCTTATGACTAACTTTACACTATAACTGATGATCAGCTTACCCTCTATCTGGTCAACCTAAACTTCAAATATCCAAGTCACTAATCTAGCATAAAGCCATCATTTTTCTAAGTTTGATCACGAATTTCACTCTGAATAATAATTTTCTGCATTTCCCAGTTGGGCATAAAAATCAGTGGTTCAATAATGTTTGTCCAGTCTTAGAACTATGCGTGTATGTTGTGGGTATTTTTTTTTTCTTGTTGTTGATAACTAGAAACTGACATGATTTTCGTAAGTTCTAGCAATTTGCATTCCAAATTACCATAAAATTCTATGACTTTCCACTTTGGATCCTTCTGACTTGGATTCTATCTGTAGAGACCGGGGGGGTCTGAAATGATTAATTGATAACGTAAATTAGGTGGAACGCAATATATTCGTGGTCCTCACCTTGTCCAGTTTGTTCAAACTATCTATGGCAAACGGCATTTCACCATCTGTAGCTGGCAGACGTATTATACTACAAAGAAAACTCGTATAGCCCTCTTATTCTATTTGAACTTCTGTGCGCCAGCTTTTATGTTAGTAAATTAAGCTAAGGGTGACTAGTCGACCTTGTTGCTGACGAAATGAATAGCCGCAATATTTTCCACCCTCTAACTTTATCATTAAGGAGCTGTAATTGTTCTTTCAGGTCCGACTAACTTTTAGCAGATTTTGCAAACACCAGGTAATAGATGAGTTCGGGTCATTCGACAAGTACATCTGGAGTTTCGTGAATTACAAGCCTATAGTTGGCAGTTTCCGTTACCCTCGCCAGGTACCGGTAAAGACCCCAAAGGCAGACGTAATAAGCAAGGACCTCGTCAGACGGGGTTTCCGGAGCGTGGGCCCCACGATCATCTACTCATTTATGCAGGGCGCCGGTATAACAAATGATCATCTCATGAGTTGCTTCAGATTCCATGAATGTGGCGCAGCCAAAGCTAAGGAAGGAAGTCCCTTAACGAATAAAGACGAGGAAGAGAAAGCCGACTCAGAGGTTTGCAGATCGATCGACGAACTGAGTTTCTCCTTTGCAACAACTTGAATCGTGTCGGTGGATTCATTTTCTTGTACAGTGTAGTAAACTGTAATCTTAACGGAGCTGTTGCTGTCGGACACGGGAAACGCCAACTCAGCAATGTGTAGGCACCGATTGGTTCTTGTTGCTTGAGAAATGCACAGCATTGTTGAATCTTGAATGGACCCATAACAGCGACCTGCCGACAAGAGTTTACAGCTCCAAATGTGAATCTCTTTATCATACTTAATATTTGTGCCCTTTCAGTCAGTCTCGTTGCTTTGTTTTCTCATGTGTAGATCAAGTCATCAAGGGTTAAGTTGAAAGTGACGAGTGGTTAGGTTGTCACTAAAGCTGCCTACCTATTCTAATTTCTCACATTGAGTCAAGTGGGTGATTGATGCTATGCCCAATAATGCTCACTTGGATTGATGTTGCGTTGAATATCTTGTGTTACCTGATAGCTAAAGAATGATGAAAAACACTTGATGACTTGTTGATCTTAAGACATTCTCAGCACGTGGGACTTATTGCAGCCCGACCTACTCATGTATAGTGGAAAATTTTCAAATCACAATGTTAAAATGTATGGTCAAAAAAGTGAATGGGATCGACTAGTAATGTATGGTGGGAATTTTTAAAAATTAGAGGGTCTAAATAAATATGGTAGATAAAGTAGATGAGACGGTTTCAGATCTAAGTTATCGAGTTGGGATTTTAGGAGTGGATTTTGATTTTATGAACCGGCTTGAATTTGAGACGGGTCATGGGTTTTGTCAGAATTCATGTTATATCTGTTCTGAATAATATTTATAATTGTCTCGTATATATATATATATATATATATATATATGAGGTATCCAAAGCCACATATAATAAAAAATGCCTTGCAATGAAATAATATGAGAATTTAGAGGCGTGTTTACATGTTCTAATTAGCATCAACATCACGGGAGTAGGTTTCAATTAATGTTTCAAATATGGTTTTGGGGGTCAAATGTTAGTAGTAATCAGACAAGAGTGAGCTTAGGAATAATTGATGAAAAGGGTTTCCTTTTATGTTGTCGGATAATACCTTAGTTTTCCAACTACCATTGTCTCTTTTCCCAATTATATATAAACTTCTCTACCTAATGATTTGGACATCTAATTATAATGTCAAGCTACACACATACTAAGATAAATCAGATCCATTCATTGACGTATTTAGATTTTAGCTTTTACATTGCTTGGTGTTTGTACAATAGTTAGCATATAATGTTCGATATTTTGCAAATATATTAAAAAAAATAATCATGGTGTGAAACAAAAAAAAAGAAATATTTGTGAAAATAACATGGGGTGATGGAACTCGAAAAAAAAAACGTAAGAAGAAAGAAGTTTGTAAAAAAAAAAAAAAAAGAAGAATAAAACAATTACATGGCTTTTTTCGTTAAATTTCCAAAAAAATGTGATATAGGACTAACGCATTACTTTTTAAATATTACGGAACCAAATATGAAATATTATAATTAAGGGGACTAAAAATAAAAAAAATTCTAAATTTCGGGACGAAAAGTACTATTTTCCCTATAACACAGTATTATATATTTCTTAACTTTTTTATAAGACAAAATAATCTCTACACAAGAGTCATTAAAATATTAAATTGGTTTAATCGTCAGTTAATTTATTAAAAATGTAATTCTTGTAGTTTACAATTTAGATTTCTATAAATTTAGAATTTGAAAAAAGTATGAAATACTTACATAGACCTTATTTTATATAGAACGATTTATTTTACGTGCAAAGAAAAAAAAAAGAGAACAAAAATTAAAATTATGCAATTAAATACATGTGGCATTAATGACTATTCTATCTGTCTGGATTTTTTTAATAATTCATTAGCAAAATAAATAAGTTCTAATTACGAATACCTTCTCGTTGTTTGAAAATTACAAATACCCCCTGATGTTTGATGAAATTATGTAATGCTTGGATGAAGGTATGAAATTGTCAACTTTATCCTCATTGTATTTTTTTAAAATTAAAAACTTATAAAAAAATAGAACAGGATGGATGAAAAAATTTTAAAAATTATAAAAAAATTATCCACTTAATCCATAAAAATGGATAGAAATCTAACAGATTTTGCTAATTACTAGACGAATATTAAAATCAGGGGATATTGATAAATTTTCAAACAATAAGAACTGTTCATAATTATATCAAATTTCAGGAAAGATCGTCGTAATTTACCGTAAAAGAAATGATCCGGTCATTTTAACAAAAAGAGCATTACAAAAGGTAACCACAATACCGCAATGTATACTTTATTAAGTACGATAATAATTATATTGAATGTAATTTCATACTAAATTAATAGCTTAAATGTTATTCCGTAATAAAGTATTAAAATATAATGAAAATATCAGCTTTCTAATTCAAAGTTTTAGAAGTTTAGAGAATGCTCATATATTATAATACACTAATAGTACTTAAGCACGGAGATTCTTTTTGCAAGCAAAAATTTGAATGAAAATAATAATATTTTACAAGTGTTTATAAAAACATAAAAACACTATTCTTTTATTTTCTCAAAACTATATTGATTTTATTATTCACATAAAATGTCGTATCTGGAAAAATAATTACATAGACAAAAAAAAATATGAACAAGTAAATTTAATTGATTTAAAGAAAAGTGGATATAGTTTTTTATTTGAATTAATCCCCTGATTATTCGCTTCAAATATGGATCCAAAGGCTGAAGCTTGTTCTTAGATGTTGATTCATAATCTTCTCTTAATTTGTACGTGTTATTTTAAAATTTGGTATCAAGACTTGAAGATTTGATGCTAAGGAAGACATGAAACCTTCACGGTTGCCGTGTTCGGACTTGGATCCTTGTATTTTTCAGGACTTCTTGCCTTGTGTTGTATGTAGTCTGGAGGAATGTTGTATGCCCTCTCTTATTCTTTGGAATGTTATTGCTTTTCCTTTGTTGTGTGGAACGTTCTCCTCCTTTGTGGAAATGTCTCCCATTGACTTGAGTGGTGGATGCCCTTATTTATAGGCATCTGTAGGGCTAAAGTAGCTTGGGCTCACGTTTATTGGGCTTGTAAATCATAAATTTGGATATGGATCCATTAACTATAAGGTTGTACTTGAACATGCTTTAACCCAATTAACTAATTCAAAATAAAAAATAACTTGTATTTATCTTCGATCAATCCCTTAAAATACGTAAGACTTGAATTTAGTATGGTCACTTATGCGAATTTATTGTCTTGAACACATAAAAAGATGGACTTTAATTTGGAACCCAATCATTAGTCATTTTATTTTAGACTTTTAATTAGTGATTTATTCCAAAATTTTGGTGTCAACATTTATAAATTTAAATGGTAGGAAAAAAAAATTAAAACAAATGTTGTTCATCTTTAGTTCAATAGGCTAACCCACAACTTATAGACCTGTATTCCAAAACTAATAAAGAAAGAGTAAAATTATAAAATAATGAAGTAAATATGTCAATGAGAAATTATTTTGTAAAAAAAATGTGAAATTGAACAAAAATTATGAAAGAAAAGCCAAATTTATTTTTAGAGAACTATGTTTTATGTTCCTAACCTTTTCACGAGACCAATTTTTCTATATAAGATATTATTAGAGTATAAAATAAGTATATAATTATTATAGTGACCATTTAAAACTCCAAAGAATTTGAACTGGAAAAAAAAAACAACAAAAAAAGTTAATTGCATTCAAGAAAATAAAAAGATATAGTAAATTAATTTCATAATTAAATTTTAAAAATAATTTAAAGTTAGACTAATAAATTAATTACTACTTATATCATCATTATTATTATGTTGATTTGTGGCAGACAAAATAAAAAAACTTCTTTTATGCATTATAATCCTTACTAATATTAATTTTTTCAAATATTTTATATAATATAGGAGTTTGTAAATGCAAGTTTTTAAAAAAATATAGAAGTTGAGAGAAGTTTTAGAAAAATATTATACGTAAATGTAGAAACTT